>NW_018408396.1:685476-714718 GCF_002113885.1 Mizuhopecten yessoensis | reverse complement strand
AGAGAGAGAGAGAGAGAGAGAGAGAGAGAGAGAGAGAGAGCAAAAGAGCTTTTACAGAAATAGAAAATGAGGGTTGAGGGGAGGGGGGCTGAGAAGACACCAAGCGGTCAAAGTGACGAAGATGTTGAGTCCATGTGTGTCCATTTATTAGTGCAACTGTTTATTTAACCTAAAACATAGTAATAATTTTAATTTCAACAGTAAAGTGTCAGGAAGTTACATTTCTCTCTTTTAATCAAAAACTAACAGAAGTAAACTATACACATATATTCTATCCTTTTTGGGTTTGTCAGGGATTGGGAGTGATTTCTAATAATTTTTTCCATTTCTTCCAAGATTTTTCCATTTTTTGATAGAGTTTGTTGCAAGCATCTTGATCTATAGATATACTGTTTCATTATTAGTAGTATAAGGTTATCAGTTGTATAGTAAGTACTTTTATAGTTAGGCATGCCAAAAATGAAAGTTTCCTTATCAAATAATGAGTCTAATAAAAATTCAAAGTTCGGAAGAAATGACTGTACTTTTTCACACTCCCATAGCATATGAACTATCGTTTCTATTTCTGTTTTACAAAAAGGAGTATGGAGTTTCTACCAATCCTATCTTAAATATAAGCGAATTGGTTGTTAAAATGTGATAATTTATTCTATATTGTAACCAGTGTAACTTAGAATTTTTCGAAACTTGAAAGGGTGTTTTATATATGCAATTCCATGTTTCATCATCTAGATTAAATATTTCATTCCACTTTATTTTACCTATTGCTGTGATATTATTTTTGCAGAGTATGTTGTAGAAGTCCGTTGACCCTTTAATATTTTTAAAAAAAATCTCAAGATTAAGTGGAATAAAATGATAACTAAAAACATCATTAACTATTTCCTGTCGACGGAAATTTAGCTTGATTCTTTAGTTGCTTTTCGAAAACAATTTCAAGTAATAATAATATATATGATCTGTTAACAAGGTATGAAGCATGTAGTATTTGTACTTCATTTTACGTCAGACATTAATTGGCTAAAGCATATTGATATAAAACGTATTTTATACACAATTTAAACTAAGTTCAAATGATGTACGAAACCTTCACAATCTGCATCAACTGGTACTTCAGTCCTTCTGGCTGTGACAATCAGGAAATTGAGTTTAATACACGGAATTCAATCAGTTTAACAAGCTCTATTTGGGAGATTTACAAATATTACCGTAGAACCAAACGAGCGCTGATGAGTGTAATTGTATGTAGTGTATATTTAATTCGCAGCACAGAACTCGCGTCAGCTGCCGCTCCAAACCTTTTGCAGCGTCTTCACATCTCATCAATGCTCGGAGTCCTGTAATCAGGGGTGGGAGACAGATACTTTGGCTTTTCATGGTGTTAGGAAGTTAACAGTACTGACACTGATTTGAAGAGAAAGTGTGGAAAGGGTTGTTCCCGTCCGAGGAAGGTTACCATTAAAGAAGTGCGGTAATTGATACTGGGGTCCGGACCAATTCTGGCCATCATCCACACGATGTGTAACTCGGAACGACAACCAATAGTAAGGCTGAACGCTATCTAAGCTCCTGGACTCCTCTGGCATCAAAATGTACCAATCTTCTAAATGACAACGTGATAATTACGTATAATTTAGGCGACGGGGCAGGAAACACGCACCGATTACAGCAAGCAAGGCTCCCCGATAGCTCCAACACAAAAAAGAACTATCATCATGTCACGGTGAAATATTGTGTTTGACAGAGTCGTCAGTTGGTGAAAATTACACTTCCTCTGCCATATAGAACACACGGGGAAGGCAGCCTGGGTCAGCTCCATGGAAGTGACACCTAATTTGGGGGACAGACGTTACTACAACGGGGTCGCAATAATACCCATCTCATCACTATTCTCTACTTTGTATTATATTATCAGGTTGCGATGAAATGTCGTTCTCTTCACTCAGATCCCAGCTGAGCTGCATTCCCACCAAAAATAATAGTCCTAGCAATTCACTCATAACCACACACAATTCTTTTGTGGTATCTGTGAGTGTCATTTACATCCTAATTGAATGTTTTAACTAGACCATATTTATATTTTTACGATTCGCTATGGTATAATTGTAAAGATTCTTCATTCATATTCCGAAGAGATATAAACATGCACTACTGGAAAACATATGGATATGAAGCATATTTTTCTTCTCATAATTCGATTTTGTTTAATTTATACAATTTAAAGGTATACAAAACCCATACCGACATTATATATATAAACAGCTATGATGACAAACATTTAAACCTTTCAAACAGACCATGCATAATAATACCATTGATACTTCAACACAACGTATTATATAACCATCTGATGCACGCCTTACATTTAGCATGCTTTGAATGAACAGATATATCTAGAATCTGGCCTCAGATGTTAAGGACTTGACTATACACGATCTCGTGATCGTCTGCATGGCTGATTTAAACAGCATATCATGTGATTGTGCTCTCATTGATTTCATTTTTTGTTTTTAGATTTTATCCTAATTGTTACTTATTTTTACAAATTGAAAAAAAATAATAAAAAAAAAAAATCTGTATACTTTACATATTTAGCTGTTTGGTTTTGACGATACTGCTTTCTTTAATTTGTATGTGTTCAATGTTAGGCTCACATAGATTATTTGACATGTTAAGTAAAACAAAAAATTCGTTTAAAAATTATTCATAAACTTATCATTCGATGATAATGGAATTATATATTCACTTGATCAAGATAACTATGTAATGATTCTATTGATCCGTTTACTCTGTGATCATATAAAATAAATATCAGTAACATTTTAATTTAACATGTAATATTTAAAATAAAACTAGAAAGTTATTTTATAAAACTAAATTCCAGAAATCAAGTTATATATTTTTCGATAGCTGTTTATATTTACCTTGTTTTTAATGTAAATACATATATATATATATTTTTTATAAAGTTTTCTTTTTCGCACAAAACGAAGTACAATTAGTTATGTTGTTTATTGAAAGGAGGTAAACAACCTTCCGATTATTAGTTTATTGTAATTCAAAGTATATTTCAATTAGTAACAATATATTGTAATTTATTGTAATTATAAATATATTGCAGTTTTCTGAAATACTATTTTTATATCTTACTTTATTTAGTCAAAAACAAGTTATATTTAATAATTAAAGCATGACGAGCTCGAAATCAGGCTGTTTATTTCATTTTTGTATGAACAAGGCATAAACACTCGTCCTTTTTCGTAGTTATTTTGAATATTCGAACAAATCTATTGTTCTTATAATGCATGCTGTTCAACTTTCTCTTGTCACAACACCTTTTATATATGTAAACAATGGAGGGAAGTGAAGACAATGACGGATCCCTGACGCATGTAAACTGTTTACCCGTTGCGCAATTGTCTTACAGCTTTGATAGCATTATACACATGTGTCAGAGCTTTGTCGTTCTAAGGGCACGTTGTGTTAATATTACCCTCCTCGCTTCCCATTGTAATTTACACTTCGGTATCAGCCGACATATAACATTATACGTTTTAGTGTTGGGAGAATACCCCGGGATAATTGTTACATTTTGTTTAAAACATTTTATTAGACTGTATTCTAACTCTCCGGTATCGTCATGAGTCCTTTACAACCTCTCAACAGGAACGCACGTGAAGCCTTGGTGCGCGTCAGATGGCTCGCCCGAGGACACCTCTATACTACCCACTTCTTCTTCATCGATGGCTCCATCACCATTGAAATGATAATGTTAAATACACAGACGTCGACGGTGGAGAATTATACGGTTAAAGTAGACACTACTTTGAACGTTCTCACGAGTAAAAAGCTAATATCTTGGAGCGTGTATCCTTTGCAAATCAAAAGGGTTTGTGATTTTTTTCTATCACATAAAACCTACTCAGTGATTTAACAAGAATAATCTAGTCTCTAGAGAACTCTTGATCACTATTCCGTGCTGTCCCGGATTTCCAGAAATGTCCGGACCCGGATACGCCACACGAAGCTTAGTCTCTGCCCGGGTCTTTGGACAAATCCGTACTAAATCGGTAGATTTACAATCCTTCGCCTTAGGGAGGATATGAAACGGTGAGCTCACGATGAGCGGGGTTATGTTTTAAAATAAGGAACTTGTAGTATCAATGAAAGAAATTGGAAGCCGTGCCCTGGGATGTCCCTAGACATCCTGTTATCGGATAGCCTCTTAGTTGAACCAAAATTAAAATCAGATGTGTGGAGTTAAACACAGGATCTTCTTTATACACTATCAAAATTCCTATAGCTTTCACAAATAACCAGAAGTAGTTTACACAAAAGCTTAAGAAAATAAATGTAAAAAGCGAAGAAGGATGTAGTGAGGGTAATGGTATATATTTATCGAGTACTTTAATGTCATAGCAACATGTGTACAATGAAATGTACGCGTTGGTTTACACTGGGGAACAGTATAACCGATAAACAGGAGACGAATGCACGAGAGTATATACATATACACACTAGTTCATATTGATATACATAACACAAATACATAGGTATACTTAATCAAGCTAAACAAATCCGGAATAAAATCATGTATATATTAAAATATGGTTAAACGATGAACGTATCATACACACATGTGTAAATGCACCTTTACACTTTGGTAATAGATAAGTAAGCAAATACATGAATTACATTGCATCATACAGCTGTTAAAATATCTATCTATATGTCAAGTAATGGCTATCAAAATTTCCCGCCATTTATAAAACTCGTTTTTTAAACAAAAAAAATAAAAAAAATATAGAAAGAGTTATTAAACTGTTTTCACTAACGTTTCTTAATTGTGACCAAGACTTCTTCTCTGATATCATGCCGAACATTTTTTTTCATAAATTCTGCTCAAGATCTTATCATACAAAATGAGACAGACTTTTTTCAAAGCCAACCCATTATAGCCACGTATATACTGGTCAAGACAGCAATACTGATCTTTTGTTTGTTAATGTCAATAACATACAGCAATCTGTCACTGAAAGCATGTGTTACAGTAACCTGGCATCTTGACAATGATGCACTCAATCCTTAATGACTTTGTGTTCACCTGGTGTAGCTCTTTTTCCACAGAGATTTATTATATTCAGGCAGATAGCATCTAACATATCTCACAGAGGATCGACCTGAAGACCATGTCTGATAAGTATAACAACAGTTCTGGACTGCATCTAATTGGGGAGTATTGTATCACGATTGGTAATATCTATAAAAAAGCAATCATTTGATTATACAGGAGTATATGTAAAGGTTGTTCACGTGTTCGCCTAATTGTGAAAAATTGTTAAAAATTCCATGACAGTGAATGCCATAGGACTAAGGGATACTGTATTTAAAATCAAAACATGTAGCCGGCGTGTTTAATTAAAAATTTCAGCGAGGAAATAGTAATAACGTCACTAATGACATAACGACGTTTTACGTCTACCACACCTGGGCTGTAGTTAGCGAGTAAGAATAACATCAGAATTGTGATAATAATCCTGAACATAAACCCAAAATGGCGTTAATCTGAAAAGTCATAAAAATGACGTCACTATAAATGATCATAACATGACGCCGTGAGAAGTTTGAGAACTTTTTTCAGAATCATTAGCTGAAGGAGTAAGGCCTCTACTTACATTTGAAGTAGAGTATCAAAGGTGGCCAAATGGATAATCATTTTTAATTAATAGACGACCACAAAATACATTGTTATTTTGATAGGGACAGTCGTCGTATCCTATAAAATGAGAACAATCAAGATACATTTTAAGTCTTGAGTCAAACATATGCTGACTATACGATTTTTAATAAATTAGAACCAATTGATCAACGGTTATCATTTCTGGAAGGTTGACATGGCACTAACTGACATGGATACTAGTGCCTGTCTAGACACAGTTCCATTAAACTTCATTATGCTTATATTGTATCAGAATTAATCATTGATATTTTCCGTATTGTTAAATATAAACTTGAAAATATACCGTCCGCAATTGAAAATAAGAAATAAATAAATAAAAATACATTCAACTTTACATCATTAAAATGATTTGAAATAGAATGCATTGAGTAACAATTAGCAGTGTTCCCTTATATGTAATATATGTAATGTAAATATGTTTGTTTCAGGGATATACATTTTCGCATACATTCCACATGACATATAACTATGAATTATCAGATCTCGCGATATTTTAGTCAAAACACACATGAAAAAGAAATAATCAGAAATTTGGCAAGTGAGTTGTTTGGATAACAAATTACAAATATAAACAAACAAGATATTCAAGAAAATTAATTGACTTTGTGACGTCATATAAACGTATTAAAATGATGTCAGAGACGTCAGACAATAGAAGATCATCAAGATGGTGTAATTTTGACTTAAGAATGACATTGTTTTTATTTAGAATTTTACAACATAAACGACACTCTTCATCAAGCGATTTAAAATACATAAAATTTACTGTCGTTTTATATGAAATTTATAAAACTCGTCATGACATTTTCAGTTTAGGTTTTAAAAATCTCATATGAACTCGAGACTCATCTAAGATCGTTAAACAGTATGAATTTTCAATATTTGTTGTATATTATTTATCCTACAAAAGACACTATCGACAGCGGGTTTGTGGTCGATACGAAACAGTTCTGTTTATACAAATATGAAGAAGCTTCTGACCAAGGCCACAATGGTGTTATCTTACATCCGAACAGCTACAAGGATACCTGATCCATTTACCTTTTCCCTTAATTAATTTGTTTAAGACCGGAGCCCATCAAACCTCGGCCATTTAATGGTACGATTTGTCATTGCGATGTCCAGAAAATGACGGATCCTCCTTACGCACAAATACAGCGGTTGGGCAATTGACGCCAAATAATAGAATGTGACTGCCCGCAGTGCTTCACTCGCGAAGGGGTCTCAAACGGAATTAGTGATTATTGACTGGAGAATAGAGATTGTAAATTAATTTGCTCACATGCACAAAGGCTTGATAGAAGTACAGACACCTGGTACAATGAGAAGAAAAGGCAGACATTTTGCACCGCCAAACATCCCGCTAGTCGTTTTCTATATAACAAACTAACCGTGTAACGCCAGTCTCGATGTTGTAACAATACTAGCCCCCACTAACATAAGGTAGAAGGGGATAAGGGTTTGAATGTTTCCTTTTTCAGTTGTTGGTTCCGTGATAATTTCTAGGTGGTTTAACAGATAAGTCGCCGATGTGTGCTTCAAATCAACCAGCTGAATGTTATATTAAGTGAGACGTTATGAATGAATTTTCCTGCAATTAAATGGTTTCGATGTAAATGATTAAATAATGGAAAACGACGTGATAAATGATTTGATGTTATAAGAAGAATAAAGTTATGCTATTTGATAAAAAAACAAAATCTTTTCTTTTCAGGGAAAATTAAAATCTCATTGCATAAATAATAGTATAGGAAGAATAAAACACGAGAATATATCAAACAATCCACTCTTTCTAAAGAAACTAGTTTTCACAAACCATTAACTGCATTAGAGTAGTAAATTTGAATTGATATTTTATTAATGCATAAACTTTATTGCAAAACGTTCATATTTGTAATAATGATTTTATCACGTATTTGATTGATAACATTTTAAACGGATCATAGGTCTTTCCTTTGTGTTTAAACATTTAAAACTCTGTTAAAGGTCAGTAGATTAAAGCCTTATCCGTCACTAAGTTTAACTAGTACACGCAGGTTATACGCTATTAAGAGTTACGAGTGGGTTAATTAATTACAAACATAAATCCACTCTTCTGTCATGTGTCTTTTAATGACACATATCCCCTTGGTAAGTCGTGATTTATTCGGATATCAACATTTACAATATAGGCGAATAAGTCGATTAAGTCTTTTAATTCAACTGACTTGTAAACATATACCTGACAGTATGGTAAATCGAAACCCATTCTATGAGACTCACTAAACACAAACTTAATTCCGTGTAATCAATCCAGTATTTAATATTAATGAAAACTTGAGTTTGTTAAAAAAAACAAATATGTCAATCAGCAATTACATAATTATGATGACGAAAAACTACATGTTCACTTAACATATGCTTAGATAAGCATTATATTAAGTCGACACTTCGATTACATTGATAACAGTAATCGTTCGTTAGATAATTATTATAACGCATATACTTTAAGTGACATTATATATCTGTTATTTTAGGACAATGGTAATTTTCATAATGCTGTTAAAATGAGGAAACTGTCCATTAAACAGGGCCGCTAGATTCTTTTCTCAACTTGAAATGACATATTTTAATCAAAGGAAAATCCTCTGTCAAAAATCAAAATTGTCTAATGTATGTGGTCAATGTATTTGAAATTGACGAAATAACTCAAAAGATATCTCTTGCAAACACAAAAATGCAAAATATAAGACGTTTAGATTAAAATATAGATTGAAGCTGGTTCCCCTATATGCATGAGGCATGACAATAAAATTAATTTCCTCACTTGTTAAACGATGATGAATATGTATAATTCCGAATTGCATCCATTTCAGGTAAAAACACCGAAAATGAATGTCTAAAGATAGCAATGGATAGCTTCCAAAAGTAGTTCAGAAGGATATTCCAGGTTAACGCAAAGTGAGTTTGGCATTTTCAGATCACGTTTGAGCATATAAACCAATCCCGGCCTCGTCATATAGAGGACAGCACATTTCGGAGTTAGATATATATCAGTGTTGAAAGATATTCCATTTACCAATAAATATTCTCCATTGATAGAAATGTAGATCATACCTACAAAAGTGTATCACCTGTAGAAACCGGCCACTCAGTAATTCGTAAAACAATAAGCTCTACGAAGCTATTGTTGTACTTTTAGTCCAGCAGTAAAACAGGTTTCTTTGTTTGGCTTTCTTTAGTCACATATACTAATGGTATAAATATGTGTTCCGTTCTTCGTATTTCTAGAGAGTAATTTACGATATATAAAGACTGACAATAGCCGCCTCGCAGTATTTCAGCAGATTCTGTATCTTTCTTATGTAGACTTCGTTTATATTATTTATAAAACAGGTTACACTTCAAATAAGGCTATACAAAACAAGGTGTTGACTGTTGTTTTGGCTCTGATACTTACAAATTTGTAACAAATCTTTTAACTGATTAGTGTTACTTATTTGTCATAAATGTTCTATTTGATTTTTGTAATATAAAAATAAACAAAATCCTTTAAATATTGTGTGCAATTTAATTTCGAAAATTAAATCAGTTTGCTTTTCCAAAATTAACATTCACAACTGTTATATTCTATTCCATAAATATATGGTCTAATGAACAGAAAAAATAGGATATTCGTTTAATAGTTTTCTGTAAAAAACAAACCTATTAAGAGAATGTTTTGGAATATGTATGTCATCGCGAATAGCAGAGCTTAACAATTTCGTTCGAGAGTCATTTTAAAGACTTGTTGAAGGAATGACGACATTGATTGATTATGACGTCAGATTCACACAAGGCCAATTGAAAAATAGACAAAGTACATTGGCATTAGTCACATACTTTAAACATATGTGATGGTGAGATAAATATAAATTCTGTTTCATCAATAAATGTCCTCGTTTTCTCACAGCTATCTACTGTGTCCATTAATCGTGTATATTTTGTTTCAGCTGCATTTTATTATCAAAAGATTTAAACATTATGTCGACATTGGTGATCCATTTAATTGAATTAATCTTAATTGCAAGCATTATAGAACCACGGGTTGTTTGGGTGTAGTGTTTTGTCGTTCATATCATGTTTGTTCATGCGGCGTTTTTATTTTCATGCTTGCTGTGTATAACCAATATGATAACGGACCCGCCTTCTATGCACAATTTATATACTCTCGTGGCAGGCTATCGACGCTTCGTAAATGAATCCATTATTCTCCAATTTGTAGCTATACTGAGTGTATGTGTACTTGCACTAGATGGCATAAGTACCTCAATAGGGCCGAGCATTAGCAATCACCAACGGCTCGTACATTGTCTCTCCCGAATCTGATATTGATGCATGTATAATGGGGTGTTCATCCTTTACTATTTTTAAGATAGCTTTTTTTACATAGATATGTTAATACCAATACGAAACATTATATATAATGCATTGGAAATGCATGAACTGGAGGTCAAGCTATGAATAAGTACGACAAGCTGATATCTTAACATGAGAAAGTATTGTGGAAAAATCAAATGATTTTTGAAGCAAAGTTTGCATTCATATTTCACCTTAGGAAATAAAAGTTAAAATGTGTATAGTATGAAATGTTGTGGGTTTTAACTATAAAATAGCGAGAGAAAAAATGAAAGAGGATATAAAAAATAAGACAAAATTTAAATATAAAAGGTTTTTTTTCTTTTGTTTTTCTCTTCATTTCATTAGACTTGTCTATTTAAAGGTTCAAGTAAACAATAACTAAAAATGAGAAAGATTGAAGTACATGTCTAAACTTTTTGTAAGCCGATGCAGAAAGCCAATGTGAACAAGTTTACTGCGCTATGTGGTCATTTCATCCATTTAGGACTCATTAGCAGTACTATAGGTCGAACGAATGGAAATCCATGATCAAGGTGTTCTTAAATTTATAAAGACTTATTGCAACTTTTTGCTCGGACAGATAATTATTCTTAAATAGTTGATGAGATTAAAGTTATTTTTAATATCAAAAAGCTAATGTTTGATAGATGGTCGTTTGGCACAATCATGTGACAAAAGTATTTTGTACACACAGAGTTTACGATTGATGACTCTAACAAATGCGTTTTATGGGGTCAACATATTTTACAAACAGTTAAATATATCGATAAAAAAAGTATTTGACTGTGCAAATAAACAATACATAGGACCAACATGAAATGACAAATATGGAATTTCATTTCTTGATTTTTTCAAACCGATTATGTACCGAACAATTTATATATATAACTATTACAGTCCATAATTATAGAATGCAGAAAGGATGATAAGATGCTTTAGTATCATCATTGTTTGTGAATTTTCCAGACGCTTTGATATGTGTAAGAGAAATTAAAAAAAAATACAATAAAGACATAGTCCGTGCATTGTGTATGTTCAAAACGTTACCTGCCATACGAACGTTGACAATTATTTTATCTAGCGAGAATTTGCTTCGATTTTGATTTCAGATTTTTTTAGATTTAATTTTAAACAGATTTTAATCAAATCTAGCCTGTCACCAATATTTTACAGGAGCTAGAATTTACACGCTAAAATAGGAAATTGAAACATATTAATACAAAATAAAAAACCAAATTATCTGTTTAATTTGTTTTCTTTTTATTCTCAATTAAAATTAACGAGGACGTAACAGTTCGATTTCTCCATGCATACACCTAAATAACTGTAAACCACATAGTGCAAAAATCACATGACAAACATATATATAGGTAACACAGAGTCAGCACTTTTCAATGAAAATGCTTACATGATATTTATGACATTGTGACAATTACTTCCTCCACGAAATAAAATTTAATACAGATTTAATATTTCGCCAGCAGAACAAAGACAACTGATGAATCAATATATCGCATCTAATTATATATTTACCTATATCGAGATAGTTTGTCTCACTCATATATCATGTCAACTTCTTTCTTTTTGTCACATTGTCTTTGTCACATTGTCTGTGTCACATTGTCTTTACCATTGTTCGACAAATATGATTGAATGGTATATATACAACAACACAAGTATAAATAAGACATTTACAAAATATTTTTGTAAACAAATGAAATGTTGAAAACCGTAACCTGTTTTTAACAATTCCAACTAGTCCTGATGTCCGGATAAATAAAAGTATATACACATACGTCGGAGTAGCGGACAAACAGCAGACAGTAAGCACGGATACATGGCAAGAACTCTCCTTCCGCTTCCGGTATTGAATATTCATGACGTCATACATGTGCCTTTGTTATGTAAAGTAAAACTGAAACATTGATGACGCGATTTGTTTATGATGGAGATGGCATTTGAGGATGTCCATGAGAAGATAAGGGTGAACTATTGCTACTTCTAGAATCGTCTAAATCCAAATCATCATCGTCATCATCATCAATGTCTATTTTGTCATCTTCATCGAATGAAGCGAGCGAGCCTGGCGTCGGCGATGACGAATCTAGCCGACTCAGTTTATCACCAGACATCTGACGCTGTTGGAGTCTGGAATATATAAAAGAATATTTGTTATTAAAATGTGATAAAATGTGCAAAATAGATTTCATATTTTAAAAACAAAAATATATAGATATTAATGTTAACCCCTGTTTAAAAACATTAATTATGTGTGCCCATGAACAATCGTCCCAATACATTTTTTTTTAAATTTTTATTTATAAATATATCATATATGATATAACACCTAAATCTGCATACATGACAAAGGTTTTATTTCGATATATTTCAGAGATAATGATTGATTTTCTTTTGGATCAATATGTTATTATTTAAGTAGTGACAGAAAAATAAATCTAAGTTGTAGTTGGTATAGCATTTACCTTTCAACATGATCTATTTTTTGACATTTTACATTGGTATTTCCAAACCGACATTTAAATCAGGCGAGACAAATAATTGAATTTAACATGTTAGTTATGCTGATCAACAGCTTAATATATCGCATTGTGAATATATCGACAAATAAGCGATTTATTAAATTTAAATTATATGCTTGTTTGCATAATTCCCATTCGCCTATCTGCGTTACCCACTTATGCTTATATTGAGGCTTTGTTGAATCAGAAACGTATTGATTTCAACGCTAGAATAAGAACCCATTCATTCGGAGTTAACGTGATTACTATGCATAGCATTTTTATACAAAATGTACTTGATAGGTGTTTTCTTACACTCTATGACACTTGAGTTAAGCGGAAATCAACACCGTATATAGTTTGGTTGTTTAAACTGAATAACACAATGTTACTTAAACATTTACTCTGAATGAACCTTGCCCTGAGGCAGATTGATGTCAAAATCGTTGGGTCGAGAGTGACAACTCTATATCTTTATTTTTTTATCTCAGGATTTTCCTTTTTATTAATTAGTTGGATTAGTTTACTATCTCTCCTCCGAGAGAAGCCTTGCTATGTGTCACACAGAGGGAGGCCAATTCATGGCGTTAGGAGGGAAAATCAAAACTGCGTCCCGCTGTATTGCTCTTGGCAGACATTTGCAATTTGTGACAACCGGAAGTTCTGACGACTCCGCCGCACAGTCAAACAGTTATTCTGACACATTGACAAACAAATACAAATTTCCTGCTCAATCGACTCCTCCGGAGAGCTTTCTTTCATACAATAGGTCGCCGGGACCTGGCATGGCCTGGTATCAGTATTTCTAATAGATAACCCACAGAATCTGGCATGTTTGTTTATATGTTGCTAACGATTGTACTCAATTACTTGTTGATTTTATTTTCTATGTATACGGTACTTTGCATGTAATTGAAAGCATTAATTGTTTAGAAGTAGCATGTCATTGTGAAAGCATACGATTAAATGTGTTATTAACAAAAATTGTTAAATTTGCATTGAACTGTATATACAGGTAGAAAAATGAGCAGGTGTAACATTTTGTTCCTCTTGATATTATTATAATTATATTGATCATAAATATTGTAGGTTTCTTGGCTTTGTTTTACAAGTATGTTGTTTTCTTTATATGAATATATACATCACTATCTTTATATTACTGTTTTAAATGTTGCACTTCGCATCCGCTAAAACATACGATTACTAAAAAATGTTGATCAAGATTTATGTTAAATAGATATCTATTTCGAGTATTTTCTCATAAATAAACATTACTAATTCAGTAACACCATGCATGTTACGCCTCAGTAATAGTCTAAAACTTTACTTTATTGTATCTAAATTTTGAAACTTAATGGCGTTATTGAAAATCATTAATTCGAAGCGAAAAAACGATGTTCAAAAGGGAAGCAATATATATATGGAACAATACTGTTTAATCATCAGGTTTCAGTTCGTTATTGTTTTGATTTGTTTTTGTATTTGTTATTATTTTTACAAAGAAATAGAACTTTGAAAAACCCAACTAAATTGTGAAATATTTAATTAACGTCTTTTGCGATACCTCTTTTTTTTAATTTTTATTATGATAATCTTATGAATTTTTAAATAACGATTGTATTGGTGATATTTAAGCAATAGTATTTTTATTACATGGCAAAAATGAATATTCCAAGCATTTCATTTTCCCTTTACAATACCTCGAAATATATTATTACATCGGAGGTATGCATAAAAGTTATTCAATCACAAGTTTGAATAATATTTATTCCCGATAAACAGAATTCAAAGTCATATACATGTTTATTCGATATAAACATAGTTTTATGTGAAGTACAACGGTGTTTTTTTAAAGTGAAGGATGCTGTTTTTGTGAAACAAAATAATTTGACAATGTAACAATCGTAGAACAATTTCTCCTTATCGAACAAAATATCAAACAAAATAGCGTTTGTGATGCCATATTGACAGCATGTTGATCCGAGATGACATCAACATAGATCTGATAAGTTGTATATAATCTCCTGACACCCGTAATATGTTCTACGAGAACAGACACAGATAACTGGACACAGATTACTAGACAGCGTACTGTTTGCTTAAGACACGATATCATTTTACAAGTATTGACGCGATCTCAATTGATCCCTATTATACATTTCAATTTCATATCAAGAAGATCTTCAGACAAATACATGGGCAATAGATATGTCTGTCGTATGAATTCATTGACTGGTAGTACATGTGTGTAGAATAAATTGAACCATTATGAAAATTTGTTAAGTCGTCATATTGTGCTTCGTGCCAGATTTATTTACTCGTGTCACTAGAAAATTAGGGTCTAACACAACATCATCTTTACAAAGTCATACCAAATCGACGACAACCGCTCCTTTGCTTTCAACCGTTAAGGATACTTAAGTTTTTAAGGTACAATGTCTGTCGCGGACAAGTCCTGTTGACGATGGCGGTTGAAATGCTACGACTTTGTCGTGCATTGGACTTATGTATTGACACAAGACCACGTCTTTGGTGAGCGACACAAGACAGTCCTGTCCTCACCTTGTTGACTCCCTCCCAATGATGTACTCTAAATCAGAACCTTCTGTTCAATACTCTAAATCAGAGTGTCAATGTCAAAATCTTTCTTTTTATTCTTAAAGAAATTTTAACTAATTTAATACTTTGCACAGATAACAATATCAATGTAAGATGAAAGGACGTGTTTAACAGTTTATTTTCGTTACCGACACTGTAATGTGAAAACACATTTAAATGTTTTATTTTGTTAGTCTAAAATGAATAACATCGATACGATTTGTATTTGTTTAAAAATCAACGAAACAAATCAAATTCAATCTACAATAAAAGATCGTATTTAGTAATTTAACTTCAGGTTTTAATCTTCTGTTTTTCTCTTTTAATCTGATCAGTAATTTCGTATGATATCGTTTATTAAGATAAATTCGTCAATACTTTTTTGAAAGCGGTATGAACAAATTGGAATCAAATGTACCAATCATCGTCAGTAACTTATGAATACAAACTGAGCACAACCGGAGAAACGTTATATCAACACCGTTTATCACTCGAAGAATCAAGAGTATGGTAGATCTGATTAAATGTTGTAATTTAGCACCTGTCAAAATAGACTGTCAGATAGCACTAGTCCGATATCGTCATTAATCTGTTCTGAGGTTTTGTGTTTAGTGCAATACGCGGACGTCAAGCCTTTGACCAAGGCCAGTGTCGTGATATCTGTACATATATTGACACGGATATATTGCATTTTAGTGACTATTAAAATACTTGCTAAAGCCTTTCTAACGATAAAACTTGTAAATAGCAATCGTCTACGTGACAGTTTGGACATTTATAATCTCTATCAATGAACAAAATTTAGTTTTATCAAAAGGTGTTATTGATACTCTTAAAATCACCTAGACCAAATATAATTTATATTGCTCTACAACAGAGTGGGTAGCTAAAAGTGTAGAGGTTAAACAACTTTTGAAAAAGATGACTTATTTTGATGAAATTTAATTGAATTTCAGTGTGATATGTTTAATTCAGTTTCTGTTATAGGTTGGTATTTCATACATGGTAAGATTTGGAATTCTTCATTTTCTATATTTTCGTAATCTGACAGAAACCTAGGACTAATAACTTCTGAGAAAGAAAGTTCCACCATTTTTCTATTGTACGTAGGACTTAACAAGTAAGTTTCCAGTTAAAGGTATGCTATTTCTTTTTTTGTTCCTTCAAAACAATTTAAGGTTGTGGGTCACTTAAAGAAATTTTAAATGAATTTTCATTAACGTTACAAAACAAATTACCAACATAACAAATATCATGACCGATATCACAGTTTGGAAGCTTCTTGTTTCATATTAGTGAGGTCTCGAGATTGAACTCCCGTGGCGAATACGCTTTTGTGACAAAGGAACCTTGTGATAAATATATTTATTTCGCATTTAGTAAATTAGCAAGTAACTTCAGGTCAGAAAATACCGAACAAATTAATTGGGAATTATTCTTCGTTAGAGATAGACAGAATGATTAAACTCTCTACCTCAACAGTGAAGTATAAAATGTTAACTCCACGACTAAAAATTATATTTCCCCGCTAAATTAAAACATTATTTAGTATTATTTTATATATAAAAAATGATGATTTTAATAATGATTAAGTAATTATTAATAATACAACACATAATTTATGTAAATTTGTTCATATTATTATATTACGTGAACTAAATTATATACGATATTAGCTGTACAGAATAAATAATTTGCAATCGTGTCCTGTACATAAGTTCACGACCAGTAAGCGAATGTTTCTATATCTATAAAATGTGAAACATGTTTGGTTATATAAAGCTAATGGATAAGATATCTACGTGTACGAATTTTAAATAGAAAACTTGTTAAAATCAATAATATTACTTCATCGACAGAATACGCTAGTGTCAGTGACTAAACAGCTTACTGTGATCCGATACGCTATCTCGTAAACACCTCAAACTTTATATAAACAAATGAAACAAAACGCTGCGGCCATTATCCGATAAATCCCAGAGCGCTCCTTGGACCCTTAATTCTGTAATCGCGCAGATATGGAGAATAAGCATTCGGGTGACACAAGGTGATGATCTTCTCTACTTTACCTGGTCAACTGACTGATATTTGGGTTACATAAATAAACGTAAGCTTTAACTTTGTGACTTCGTGATGAAGTTTGTTGGTAGAGTTATGTAACACCGAAGCTGTTATTGCTCTGACCAGATCTGGGATATAGCAACTCTACGGTGGAATGTGGTGACAGCGATTAAGTAAACTATACATCGAACAGGTGCTAACAGTAAACAAGAGAATAATGGAAAGGTGAATGGCTTATCTGTCAAATAGGATGAAGGGCCACACATTAAACCACGAAAACAGGTGTATCTAAAATCGGGTATGAATCCTATCTTTGACGGTAAGTCTTTAGGAAAACTCAATTCTTTCACACCGCCCCTCAAATATTGGACGGAGTTTCCAGGCGCTATATTCTCCTACGTGACCTTTATATAGAAGTTATCTTAGATCTACAAGAATTTTACTTCATAACCGTTCATCTAAGGTATTAATATATCTGCCAATCAATCGGACCCCTTCCATGCTATTATACTGGAGACAAATACGAGTATTACCGGAGCTATATTATTATGACTTAGCAGGGTTTGTCGAAGATAATATTTTTCTCTTCTATTGTTTCTTTCAGGTTTCATTTCTATTCAGCTACACAGTGGATTATATTTTTATATTAAGGAGACAGGTCTCGGTAAGCCACATCGCTTAACACTACAATGGAGTAGTCTTGTCAAATAACTAAGTTGGTTAGCCATCACTGTAAATTGTCGAGAAAAAATAAATGAACTTGTCAACGCTCATACTTATCTATAAGAATATAGAACTTGGTTAAATAAAGTAGCATTATTTCTGTGGCAGTGAAACATCTTACTGTGATATTGGGTAACCTGTTTAACTTTTAATTTCAATTACTAAGAGAAATGATTAAATTTAGTGAAAGTGGAATTTAAAAATACAAGTTTAGCCCATTTGTTAAATTATATATTAAATTGATATTCATATTTTCAGTATTAGGTTTGTGATGTCGTTGGCAATGGACATGTAGGAGATATATGGATGTATTTCTTAGTCATAATTCAGGTAATATTTTGCTATATCTATTTCACTTTAAAGGTGATAAATGCATGCAATAAATAGATCTATATTGATTGTGATAGAGAGCCTAGGAGGAATGCGCAGGGACGTTCCTTTTATTATTTCATTTTAGCTGTTCAACACAATACGCCCATGGTAGTTTCTTTAACTAGTGAAGTGTCAGGTCATTTGTTATAAATGTGGTGAGACTATATATACATGTATTGTTACACTAAATACTATTGCAACATCTACTCGGCATCTACCTCGCCTATGTTGATGGCCCACGTAGAGCATTTGTGTCTATAACAGTGGATTCTCACTATGACTTTGTCACCCTCGTTCATTTGAAGAAAATAATTGATCGTCCCAGTAGGTCTAATGAAGCCTACCCAGAGGCATTGAGCTATGAATAAGATTAGGAACGGTTATTTGGTCAAGAGACCACGTACAGTGGACATTACATGGTCAATATTTAAAGTGCTAACTGCTTGACCATGGCTTGTCACAATTAGAGTGGTACCGTTACAACTTACTTACATCCATACATTAAACATTTAAATCCGTTTGCTTCTTGAAAGCAAATACTATTAGACGCCCCTAGTGTTGTAATGTATTCAGTGTGGTATTCCTATCAAATATAAACGAATAACGTACATTGTTGATGTTGATTTCCTTCTCGTTAGGGGACGGTAAGCAAATGAACATTTGTATACAAATTAGTGATTGTTTACATTTATAAGTATTTAGGTTTTGTTTATTGTGCTTTTAACCACAGGAAATACGCTTCCGTGCTAATTGAATCAGTTTCTTTAAAAACTTCACGGTGGATTAAAGGAGTCCTGAGCCTTACGTAAGACATATGTTTACTTATCCTATTATGTTATAAATGTATGCAATTTCAATGCGAAGTAAATGTGTATTTAAAACTGATGATTACGTTAGCCAGTTAATTCAGTTTATTAGTATGTACTATATTGCAATCACATTTACATACCTTTTGGAGTAATCTTACGTTATTATTTCAAAATTAAATATTTGAAAAACAAAGAAAAATAGAGATGACAACAAAATGTTCACTTTTATAAAAAAAAAAAGCGTTAAAGTCAATTAAAGTTAAACTTGATAATTAATGATTTCCGCTAAAAATTCAGATAATTAATGGATTGTTTAATTACGTGAATACAGTTGCCATAACGTTCATTAGCACTCTACGTTTTTATTTACTGTCATCCAAAGGTTGTTAGCTTAGAGTAACAAATATTGCGGTAGGCGAGTTTACAATGTTTGAAAATATTTTCAGAACGTGTTTCGCCTGAGGATGCTATCTGTATCACTCTTAACATCTTATTCAAGTATAATAGAGAGGTGCCGACAAGTATGTCGACAGTAAACTCACAAACTACCTGACAACTTCTGACAAATCACTGGCCTCAAGGCCTATGTTAGCCATTGTGATCGTATGTACCCGACAGATTTAACAACTTTCTATAATAGAGTGTAAAGACATAAATTTATAGGCAACTTGTTTTGAAGTTAAACATTACGAAATATATTATAAATTGTATCGTTCTTATTATAAGGAGTTAAATTTTGATTTAAGGCTTAGATTTGAATATATTACTGACTAATTTTATGTGAAGGATACACAATTGTTTTGCATGCAAATGTTATTAGAATGCAATTATACCCTGGTTATAATGTAAGGATAAAATATTCCAATATTCATATAACTTTTATGATCTAACTAGAGCACTTTTTCTGGTTTAGTCATATTTTTTTCTATTAAATTATTAGAAATATCTTTTTCTGTTTCATAATATTTTGTGATCCAATAAAAAAACATACAAAAATTCAATGAAGTATATATATATTCATATATTATTATTACAGAACTGTTCTGTTTCACTGTGTCTTGATAAAGGAGCGGATCCCTCCAAATATTTGACAACCTATACTGTTGGAATTAATGCTTTGCCCCATATATTCATATATATATATATTTATATTCAATTACCCCATAACTTGGTACAGGTATTTATAATTTGGTTTTAATACAATGCATATTTTTCATTTACAATTTCGTTTTGTTGTTAAAATAATAGAAGATTCATCGCTTCATGAAAAGGACGTTAGAAGAAAAAAAAAAGGCTAAAAACAATTTATGAACTATAACATTATAACAATATTGAACAATCCATTTTTAAAAATAAAATAAAAATGAAGTAGATATATTTCATTTGCTTTTTTTATTACATGATCTTTCTGAATAAAATATATTTTCCCGGCATTCACATTAAATGCTATCAGAACATAAAAATGTATTTGGTAATACAACACTATAAAGTGTCGCACATTTTCCAGATTTCTGCTAATGAGTACTTCAATTTAAGGTGTTACTAGAGATTCCAAGGAAAAAAAAGATTTATACTTAAAATACTAGTAATCAAAGACTAGGAATAATTATGCAAAATCAATCTAAAGCCAACAATGCTCCTCAATATTAATTATTAACTTCGGGAATAATAATTCGCTTTACGAAATTTAAAATTAACCAAATACATGTTATATAAAGTACAACAGAAACGTCTTGATACCCTTTTCATATCTGAATACACATAATTATATATATATATATATTCAACTGCATTTGAAACAACAAGAGATAATATTTACTTTATTGAATACAATTAAATGAATGTTTAACGAACCTGTTTTTGGTTGCAGCTGCTCTGTCCCTTTGTCGCCTATTCTTGAACCAGTTTCCTACTTGTGTTGGTGTCAGCCCTGTAGCTTGAGCCAATTCTCTCTTCTTTGTAGGGTTTGGGTACGGGTCTTGCAGGTACCATTCCCTTAGAAGATTCCTCGTCCGTTCCTTAAAACAATGGGTCTTCTGTTCACCGTCCCAAATTGTCCTCGGCAAAGGGAACTTCTTTCTGACTCTGTATTTGTCTACTGGACCAAGCGGTCTACCCCTCAGCTTCTCTGCCTCTTGGTAGTGGGCCTCCAGCCACATAGCTTGCAGTTTAGCATGAGATTCTTTTGTGAATTTATGATTTTCTAAAATGTGATAAAGGTCCCTAAAGTTTCCAGTATGGAACGATACAAGAGATCGTGCTCTTAGAACAGATTCGTGTTTGTTTAATGCATCACAAGCAGACGGATTTACCGGCAATGACCACAGAAACCGGCCCAGTCTCTCAATGTCCCCACTCTCCTCCAAAGTCTCACAAACCTGTGCAACTTGCTGCGGCGTAAAGTGCAAAGTCGGTAAAGCAAACATCGTGAATAAAACTGTTAAAAATCAACTTTAGAAAATTGTCTTTTAAAAATCTTTAAAAAACATTTTTTTTTGTATATGTAGTCCTTGTACTGTTTAAGCACGACAGGTCTGCTCGTTTGTAGGCTATCCCTACTATAAAGAGCTTGGCGTTGATACCCGTATCTTTGTACACGCGGGCAAATACACTGTCAGGATTCCTTCCAAAGACTCGAGAAGAGGTATAGTCGGTGATGAGTAAACAGCATTAAATGTAAGTGTTTGGGAGGGGCTTGGTCCTATCGAATGTGTCATTTTTTTTATCACATGTGTCTTGTAACAACTATTGTTAGCAAACTTATCGAGCAATCAAAATTCAAAAATGGTTGCAAAATGATTGGGCGATAGCGCTCTCTTCATAGAGTCGTCATAGCGACTATGTCAATCATAGCTCGCGCCTGTCAATCAAAAGGCGGGAACTACAGAACGTAATAGTGATTAAGATGTTCGACTTACGCCCATCTCGCCTTTAATGGGCGTGGCTCTATGTCCGAATGATTCACGCCCGCGAGTATACACAGAGATCACAGGTAAATTGTTCAGGTAAAGTCGTACAGGTAATGATAACTCCCCATGTGGCGAGGTCACGTGATGACAGAGATCATCCCACTTGTTCAAGTAGTAGATTTAGAATTTACCATATCTAAACACACAGAGTCAAGAGAAATCGAATGATTCTGTTCAAATAAAACAGTGCGAGGTAAGAAGGCGGAAATGTAGGATTTATAATTTAAGTATGATCTACCTCATACACCGGCAGAACTTGTTTGCATTGCATACTTAGGAGGTAATTAGTGACGGAAAGAAAAATAAGGCCGATAATTCGATACGGCTGCCAATCTGGTACCGTTTTAAACAGTCTTTTGATGTGGAAACACTTCATATCTTGAGATGTTTCTGAGATTCAGCGTTGAGGTAATGTTACGGCATTTTAAAGAAATGTAAATAAATCTGTTAGCAATACTATGACAGAGAAATAGTCGGATTTGGAAGGGATGAGAAAATATAAATTGACACGGGCAATATTAAACACAGAGTAACTCCATGATGTACAACATCTTATTTCATTCTAGAAAAGTCCGAAATACATTTATTATTGTCATTTCCATAAAACATTTTGTTTATATATCAGCATTGAAGAGAGATAGAAATAAAATGCATTGATAAATAATAATAGTCTCTTTCGCATGCACGCTCATTCTAAATATCATAAATTATTCCTGTATATGTTTTTTCGATTCGGACGAAAAATGTTTCCTTGTATTTTATCAGTAGAACTCTTCACAGTTCAAAGATCAGATTTCAAATAGTTCACATAGTTTTAGTTTTGCGAACAAAAGTAAAACGTCAAAAGTCGCCCGCTTGATTTTAAAGGATATATGGCATGTATTTGTTTCTTGACCACACGTATCGTAGCGTAAACTGACCAGTGATGACGGCTCAATAACGGGACAGGTATCAGTCTATTCATTAGTGCTAATAGTGTTAACGTCTCTTGTGGTCAAACTGTCACCCAGACCGTGGGAAAAGGTGAGTGTTTTATAACAGGTCCTAGTTGTTACTCCGTCGTATCGACAGGGAACTGGCTTATAGCACGGTGGAACGAATCAGCTTAGCTGTCATATATAACGGTATTAAGTATTTTATTTTTCCAAATATATACACACAATATCATAGGGATGGCATAATATGTGTCTGTCGTGTAATATAAACATGAGTATAAAGTAATATAAAAAACCGTAAAGTTTCTTGTAAAAACGTCTAGTTTTTTTTCCATGTATACAACCATGTTCGTAAATAAAAACAACGGTACGTAGGTAATTACATCACATTAAGCGTGATATTATTATATTATTTTCTGATATTTTTTTTATTTTTGAAAGATTTATTGATATTGACATTATTCTAACTTATGTTATTAATGTTTTTCTTTAATAAAGAATAATACATTAAGTTTGGTGAAATACATGAATACTTAAGGCACACATATATTTTGTATAACACAGACAAGACTTTTTCTAGAGTGTCAGAGCCTGCGTACCATCACACACACAATACCGCTACAGATACTATCTGACATGCGTACATGCTCCACATGCTGAAGGAGGACCTGTTACGTATATACAACATGCTGAAGGAGAGAACCGTTACATAGGTGTTATATGTAAGACTGGACGAGATGATATGATTATAATACTTGGTTTCACAATATGACACCCATCAATGTTGTTTGTACGCCTGGTTAAGTGTTCGGCCTGCTGAAGGGGGACGTGGTTACTCTTGATATCCCCCTACCCTCATATCAAGGCCAGGTCTCTCTAGAAAAGCTGTACAGAAGACTAGGAGTGGTTAGATAGTCTGTTTCTCTGATTAAATCAACAGATTGAAACATGATATCTGAGAATTGCAAAAGAAAGGATTCTCCAATATTGCACTGGCTTCCGGTTTCATCTTCTGACTTAGAGTTTATAGCGATGTTCGCCTCATCTGACTTCACATTAAGAGTCGTTTTTGATAAATCTGAATTCAAGTTTAGAACGGCACTCAACTGATAAGAATTCGAATAAAGAGAGGTATCCAACTAACAGAGATCTACATATGTAATTAGGGGTATACAACTCCTCTTAATTCGAGTTTTGGTAAAATTGTTTACGACTCATTATAATTCGAATTCAGAGGGGATATTCGAATCACCTGAGTTCGGAATAAGGGGATTTTACGGTGTTATAGTCTAAATATTGATAATAGGATAATCAATAAGTACAATTTTAAATACTAACAAAATCTGTCATTTAATTGGTAATCTAATCTGTCTTTAAAAAATATGAAACGTTTTTATTGTGATATTTGAAAAAAAAAAGAATTATATATAAAAATTAACACGTATTCTGAATCAAAGTCATTTTATTAATGAAAACAATATGTTTAAATACTATTTTATATGTAGTAACATGATTAATTACTGATTCTGAATCAACTGACATGAAACGTATTTAAGTTGTAAGTGAAACACAACTATGAAGAGATGTAACATGATATATCATGAGCTATTTTTTTCAAATTAGCAATTACGAAGATATTATAAATATTTATTGTTTTAAATAACATTGATGATACCGGTAATTTACTCTGTGTTTTCACTTTGGGTGTGATCCACGCCGAGCACGACAGCTTCAACGTACGCTGGCAGGATAAAATGGAGAGAAAAAATAGTTGACGGTGTTAATTAAATACTGCAAATTATAGCTAATTAAAATGATGAGGGGCGAATTACAGATGTCACTCTCCTCCCTCCCAAGTCTGACAGAAAAACAGGCAACGTGGAATTCGTAATCGCGTGATTGGATAGGAATGGAGAGGTACTGTTACCTAACATTGTGGATAAAGGATTTATCGATTTCCCAATTATATTTCTAACAAATGAAAATGCAGTTGACAGTTTGGGTATCCCTTACCTATTTTTCCTCGCAGGAGACCAATTAGTCCCATATTAAGCTCACTAGCAGCTAGTATGTCACCCATGACACTCCCCTTCCTGTGACGTTTTCCAGTCGGCGCAGACGACAACTGTTTCACGCGCTGTCCACCGCGTGGAGCATCTCTAGGTCAATTATTGTGGCGCGAAAAAATGACAGTTGGCTGATGTTTCTGGCATGAGAACGGACACCGCCATTGCGTGATGTGACCACGGTTGTTATTGATTATCCCGCCAAAAGTGAGAAATATATTTAGCAACTTGTTAGATAATTATTGCCCATAGATATAAATGAA
This sequence comes from Mizuhopecten yessoensis, assembly GCF_002113885.1. Lineage (NCBI taxonomy): Eukaryota > Metazoa > Mollusca > Bivalvia > Pectinida > Pectinidae > Mizuhopecten > Mizuhopecten yessoensis. The sequence continues at coordinate 689,283 of NW_018408396.1, read as the reverse complement.
GCTACCAGACGATCGAGTCACCACGGACACTTTCCAGGAAGATCGTGGGAAAGTTCTGACCATAACATGGATTTGTTAGCACCAATTGCACGGTGAAAATTAATAAATCGTTTAAGAGTCTGTTTGGTTGACGGTCAGAGCATTAGCTTGATACACAGACAATGCAAAGCATTGGAATTGGTGATATATTATATTATGACCATTTAGTGGCCAGACAAATCCTTTTTCACGCGCCTTTTTGACATGGTTGGAGTCGGAATCTGGCGGATCTGACCGGTGTAACGGCCGTCTATAGAAACAATGGCAGTAAATAAGGTGGTGTCAGTGTGACCAATCAACAGGAGCTGACCAGACCAGACAGTCACACGATGACTTATACTTATCCTACCGGCATGCGTATAGGGCAAGCAAAGGGTATGGACACAATTATCTCCCCACCGCTACATCTACAGAAATATAAATAAATAAATAAATAAAAGACAAACAATACTACAAAACTAAAAGCCACCATACACTTGTACGTATTAACATAATATTTCAAGTATCCAAATAACACCACAAATGTACATTATGTTCCTAGAAACCTTTAGAAGGACTGTGTATGTAAGTGAACTGTACATATGTACGCGTTGTTTCCCTATCTTCTCCATAAAATGTTTTAGCAATATTGCATGTTTAATCAACTCAAATAAAACAGATATAGCTTCAAGGGTCCCCGCACTACTGACAAAATATTATACATTACGGGACTTAAACAAATATATCAAATAATAGTGTTTTGGTTGTAAACAGCCACTTAGGCTAGACCTGCGAACTCCGACCTTCAGAATAATATACTATCGCTCTAACCGATTGAGCTACCTGGTCATCGGAAATGTTCTACCCAACTGTGCTACAGATATATCCAAACGGAAGTTCAGGGGAGGTAACCGTATTTATGAAAAACTTAGTGCAGTTGGACAGGCTTCCTTAAAACGTTTGGTAGGTGAAGATGGTGAAAATCATTAATTCTTTTTTCTTGTTTGAAAATAAAAGGATGAATGTTGAAAAAACAGACAGCAGAGGTCGATATGACCTCTCTACAATCAAAACATCGTTAGTCTTGGCTCTCGGGGAACAATTCGTTAGTCTTGGCTCTCGGGTAACAATTCGTTAGTCTTGGCTCTCGGGGAACAATTCGTTCACTGTACTTTGTCTATATAGCATATTGTTTTTAAAGTTGACTATTTAAAGTAAATGACTATTCCCTCGATGATTATGTTTGTATGCAGTTCAAACAACATGGCGCTACCAAAGATTGAAAATAAAAAGGATGCTCCATTTACAATGACCAGTGTTCCAAAAATCCAGTCTGTTTGGTTATGATTGACAAGCTATCTTGTTATAACGATATAAGAAAACAATTCAAGATGACACGTATAGGCTTCCGTAGACTTACACTACGTCGGAAACGACCGTGATTCCGAAACCTTTACATGTACTGTAGGTTTTATTTTGTCCAAAAACAATCAAGAATTATACGTTTTATATGCGTGGTAAATCAGAGAGACCTGTGTTTGTGTATATCACTTTCTGCTTGTAGAAGTTTGGGAGGGATCCCCTAAATGTGCGAAATAGATTGGAATATTCCTTGCTGAAAATAGACAACAGATTACAAGTTTAGCTTGGAAATTTAAATGATCAACTTTAACCCTTCATGCGTCTAAACAAGAATAATTTAATCGGTGAATGTAGGAAAGGTCATTATCTTTTCAATGCCCCTGCTAGGGGTCGAACTAGGGACCTCGGGTTTACTAGTCTTACGCTAGACCGAATGAGCCGAAGAGAAATTCTCCCTATCCGGGGGTTTCCAGGGGTCTTAGCGATTCTGTTAACGGTTTCGCTGACTAGTTATGTAAATGTTTCCCAAGCTTCAAGTTTGGCGCCAATATAAGAAAGTTTATTATCAGTTCAACCACCACTAAGGGTCGAACCGGGAACCTTTGGTTTACTACTCATACGATCTACCTAATGAGCTAAAACGACCCCCTCCGTAGCCGATTTGGTAGGAAGCTGCTAGTATTACACCAGTGTTTATATCTATCAGTAATCTACCAATCGGGCGGAGTAGTGGTAAGTATGTTTGCCGGGTAGGAACATATAGAAAATCTCGTAATATCTCGTTCGACACGACAACGCGAGAAAACGATTACGAGATATGATACAGTGTATGTGGCCCTAACCGGCCGCCATAGGTTAGCGCACTGGTGTTCGAGTTTCGTGAATAGGTATGAGGATCATAATGACGACCACGTGAGCTTTCTACCGTTACTGCAGTTTTACCCCCACATGATGACCCTGTGTTCTGTAATCTGGAACGAGGTGAATATTATCAGCTGATGGTTTGCCTCGTATTTGAGAAATTGTTTAAAAATGCAAAAAGTATAATCTGTATCTAACTGCAATGATACATACACGTTTCATCTTTTTAGAATTCGGTAACATGTATCACAAATATAGAACTCTTCCTTTGTTATATCATAGATCAAATTATAATAATAAGATAATTGATAATAATGATTCGAAGTTCGTATGAACCGCTTTATCACAACTTGGGTCGTAGGTCGTCTCAAAGCGTCTCACAAATGATTATCCGTGGTCTTTGCGACCAGCCATTATCTTTCTCAACTCCCTAGGGAGCATACAGCCGGTGCTGCCATTAAGGTGCTCTCAGCTTGCATTCAATAGCATTTCCCAACCACGTACTCATTAACAGCTGTGTAGACTGGAACAAGCGGATAAGGCGTGACGTGACTCCAACCCGCAATTCTTCGGTCGTGAGCACGGCGTTCACCCACTAGTCTGCCGTGCCTCCAAATTGGAAAATTTAAACAACTAGACTCTTCTCCGAATACAGAAGCGCGAAGTTTGTTTTGAACATTCCAGAACAAAGGTTGTGGTTTGAGGATTAACGATATTCATATACTTCCCTAGCAAGTTCTCAATAAGTACCAACGAGTCGTCATGCCGTACGCACCGTTCTCAATAAGTACCAACGAGTCGTCATGCCGTACGCACACGATTTTGTTCTCTGTCGAGATACGAAAACTACGTCAGAACGTGTAGAAGTTACACCTCCTTAAAAACAGGGACGTGAGGAGTGATATTCACAGTGGAAGGGGATCTTCTTTACAAGTTTGGTTTGGTTTGGTTTGGTTAAGTATTGTTTAACGTTCTATCAACAGATATGGTCATTCGAGGACGGCTTCTTTACAAGGCCGAGGGAATAAATAAACACAGGAACGCGAGGAATGATATTCACAGTGGCAGGGAAACTTCTATACATGACAGAGGGAATAAATAAAACAAACACAGATATAAAATGATCCTAAATACATGCTCAGTATGTACAAAATAACACAGTTACTGGTCAATAGTTTGACGCGAAGTGTCTATCTCCTGTTTTGAGCAAAGGTACGGGCGGTGCCTTTTTCTGTATTTTATTGAAAATTGAGGAGTTTGAACACGTTCACAGATCACAGTAAGATTGTTATTCAACTCATGTGCACGGAAACATCGGGCTTATACCGCTGTTACGTCATAGTTGTCGTGTGTTAGATTTAGGTGAGACACACAAAGCCATTTTTGTATCAGAAACCTTTATATGTGTGCCACTACCATGGATATTTCAAACTATGACGCACGCACAGGCTGTTAAACCTGCTTTTAGTATCCTGTTCACTTTAACACTTTTCTTCAAACAAATTAATATGTAACTGGAGGTGGGTTGGTGGTGGTGGTGGTGGTGGTGGTGGTGGGATGGGGTGG
>NW_018408396.1:632567-685402 GCF_002113885.1 Mizuhopecten yessoensis | reverse complement strand
GGGGGGGAGGATAAAATCTGACCAGACCAGCTTTCTTGTAGTCAGTAGCCGTCCGGTTTCAGTCCTGCTACAGACCAGACGGGAATTCCACACTCAAGACGGACAGTCTAACTAATTGATCACGAGCTATCTTTTGTCAGCAGCCGTCCGGTTCCAGTCATGCTACATACCTCTTTTTTCGTTCATTTTCTTAGTCATCGCCCCAACGGACAGCACTATTTACAGCCGAAGTTCGCGTACTTCTTTGCCGTATGAACGCGTAGTTTACAAACGAGGACTAGTCACAGGCACCACTGTTAAAGGAGAGGAAAATACAGCGGGGCCAAACCAGGAATCGAACTCGAGATATTGGGACTTTAGACATAAGATTCAAGCCGATGTGAACACCGGAACATCATTTTTCATGAAACCAAATGGAGCTCATATTTATTTTGTTTTGTTTCTGTATTGTTTAACGGCCCAGCGACAATGTGAGTCAATTAGGACCAAACAACACGGTAAAAAGAGACATTCACAAAAATGAACACATCAAACCAATCTAAAGAGCGTAAAATATGTAAAGGATTTAGAAATATATCAACAACAAACGAATTGGCTGCAAAATATATCATACTTTATTGCAGAGATCAATAGAGTGTAAATAGTCACATATTATTTGCACAGAAACTAAATTGAATAATCTTTTCACATATAGTACATCATAAAATCTGTAATGTATTTGTTTGAAATCAGCACATTCAACCATAAAGTGTTTGACAGTAAATCGTTGATCGCATGCAAGCTCCTATTTAATATGAATGTATCAGATTCGTGTTCATACCAGCATGGACCTGCATAAATTTACATTCTCAAGTTATCAATGTGATCGATCGACGTCCTTGTTTTTTTTTATGTTTTCTCAAATAGGGTTTTGTTGCTATTCTTTAAAATCTCTTGCATAATTCAGCCCTAAATATATATAAAGCCTTGAGTCGGGATTTGGAAACAAATCAAACTCCATATGAATTTGATGATCTTTCAATTATTTGCAGAACACACGTTGAGGACTAATATATAGAAAAAAACCAAAACAAGAACAAAATGAGGTCAGTCAGGAAACGTACAGTTTGATCTCATTGGATTGCAAACAATAACCGTCAAGTCATTGCTCACTTGGCTACTGGTATACTCAAGTGGATGCGTAGCTGGAATGCTGAAGGCACCTCAGCCTATCTTCGATACAAAGTTAATTTATCATAGAGAATTTCTGTACTTCCATAGAATGAAAAAAAGATTTCTCATTAATATATGTGCTTACTAATAAATTCTGGTTTCATCATCATCTCGAACACGCCTTGTCAGGATTGTTTAAGTCTGTATATCGACAAAGCATACAGATACGATTTGATCGCGGGTGGTTCGGTGGCGCGGTGGATAGCGCACTTACCTTTCCTCAAGGCGACCGGGGTACGATTCCCCGATCGGTCGTGAAAAGGTATGGGATCTCTTGTCGAACCACGTGGGATATTTCTGGGTACTTCAGTTTCCTCCCACATTAAGACACTCGCACGCCTGAGCATCTGGACCAACAAGCGTTATTAATATAAGTTAAAATAACTTGTTTGATTCATAAGTGTTGTAAAATTAATAAAGTTTATATACCATTAGATATTAAACGTGGTTTAGGCCGAAAGGGACCGGTTATTACTTTATAATTATAATACGTAGCGTTTTTGGGTAATGTGTGTACAGACAGCTGATCTGTGATAAATATGAAGCAAATACAATAAAGTTATAACAATTTAAACAGTGAGATGATGTAAGTGTTCACGTATTATAGTTGATGTCGTAGTTAGTCGGTGAGGGGAGGATTCACTGATGTGATGTTGACGTGTGAATGCGTGTTGGGTGAGCGCCATTGAACACGATTCAAATGTGAGATCCTCCCGATGACGGAATCTGGAACCTGCTGACACTGAATGTACGTTGTGTATACGTACACAAGTGTGTATACGTACACAAGTGTGTACGTACACAAGTGTGTATACGTACACAAGTGTGTATACGTACACAAGTGTGTACGTCACACTGATCAAGGTCACACAGCGTTTTACTTGCCAGTGATGGTCCATCCGCGATATCAATGGGTAACGCTCTAGGTACATGTTTGTATATCTATGCCGAATCCCTAGGATATGTCATGACAAAATCATGCTTGCTGTAAGCTATTTCATTGGTTTCAGATAAAAAAAGACTGACCAAGCAATAGGCTGATACCTTGCAAAGAACCATATGACGCCTGTACTATCCAAAAGCACCAACGTCACCCGGACATTGTACCACGTTTTCCTACACGAGAGACGAGCCATGTGAATCTCCGAATAATTATATCGGAATTAGACCATAAATGTGGAAAATGTTTGCTGAGAATACGGCAAAAGGTAATATCTTATAATTTTAAATATATAAAAAAACAAAGACGATTTTAAAATTTAACACAATAATACAAAATTGGAGGTTTAGGCATTGGATCGAAATATGAAGATTCTGGGACCTTTTTTTTGAGAATCTAGATATTTGGATATAGAACGACAATGTTTAAAAAACTTCTGCATAGGTTTAACTAATTCCAACATATACATGAATGTATCGTTCAGCATTATAATCTCTACATTTAATACAATCGAATACATGACTGATTCGCAGACTTTCACACATACGAACAAGATTTCTTTTCGTTAGTGGTTAGTGCAAAATATATTCATTCTAGTGTTGCAGCAGGTATTAAATAGCGACACCGATTAGGCCAGGTCGGTCTTCAATAAATCATGTTCAATTTAACGCCATGACAGAAGCCCACAAACAGACATAAAAAAGGCTGGAGTTTACACACTGTGAAACACCGAGTGACAGTCCTGTTTCCTTTTTCTTTTTCATTAACTACCTAATAAAACGTCTCCTAACCTCTGTTCAACATCTTATGACTAAACCATTCTGTCATAGTTATAGGGCCACAAAGAAATATTTACTCCTCATGTAACGCTATTCCACGAGCAGCTTAGAATAGACAAATAAGTTGCAACCCCGTAGGCTAAATAGGCGAGATAATGATCAAACGGCGCAGAAAAGATCGAGATTAGTTTTACACTTTTGAAATATCGTTTTAACAAAACGTCACTTTTGTCGAGAAAGAAGCTGAATGATTTCATTACGTTGGACGGTCGGTGATGAAAGTTCTCATTTTGTCAGCAGCCTCGGGGATCTTTGCGTACAGATTGGCCACATGTATCATTGAGCAAATATCTATTTTCTTCTCGGATACCAGCTTATAATGTTATACTCTCTTGATAGCACTCGAACACTCTTCTCGGAACAGTCATATCATACGCCAGAAAGGAATCAAAGCAAACAAGATTATATGCCTGAAATGCGCTAATTCCTATGTTTGAGAAGTGTTTACTCTGTTCGACTATTCCGGGGTAAATTTGATTTCAAAAATATCGCCAGAAACCGAATGAAAGAGAAATTGTGAGACGATTTTCAATCAGTTGTCTATTACTGTTTACATGTATTATGATCATATGATTTAGGAAACTTAATTTTGGTTGCGCACGTCTTGAAGGAGGGGCGATGTTTGAGGTTGCTAGAAGTGAGAGTGCACTCCAAATAATTCAGCATCTCCCGTGTTTTATTAGGCGGGAGGCCGCTACACGGACGCCTAAACGATAGGAATAAGAGTTTCGAGGAAGAGAATTATTTTTGGCCTTCGGAATAGAAGTTTGACCTAATCAAGTGGTACAACGTCGCTTAGACCAGGGAGAATAGTGTTAGGCGCTTTATATGGGATTAAATGAACCAGAAGGAGATGAGACATTGTGGTTTTTAGAGTATGTTTAGCGAGGATGGAAAAATGAGACAGATCACGTGTGCTCAAACTCGGTAAATACAGACGTGTTTAAGGACAGACCAGAAAGGAATCCGAGACACGGTGACCATTTACCGGGCAATTTAATGTTGTATGTCAGAGGAAGTTATGTTTAAGAAAATTGGTACATTCGTTCAGAATGATTTTAAACGCGGAGACATGTAAGGACTTTATACGATGTTTTTAGCAATAAAGCATTTTACATTAACACGGATTTCAGTAATAATGGTTCAGACGAAAATCTTATTTGTAAGTGACTTATGTGTGTGTTTTAAATTCTTTTTAAATTTTTATTCTGACACCCGCGGGAGGAAAAATTATTTTGAAACAATTTCGATCTCTGTAGACTCGGGGGACATTGTTCATTAACAACGATACACCCGTAATCTCTGTTCATCTCTATAACTAAAACACAAAAGTCTTATCTTCCCTAGCACTTTTTCTTATTAATAAACTAGAGTGAATTTCCCTTTAGCTCAGTGATAGAGCGTTCGACGAGGAACCTAGGGATCGCGGGTTCGACCCCCGTGGAAGCACACTGCTCTCTTTCCTGTTATAAATGTTTTCGTTGAAATTTGCCCCTTCGTTGAAATTTTTCGTTGAAATTTGCCCCTTATTTTTTGAGGATATGGTCGGACAAGGATTTACCAACAATGGGCCATACCTTGTAAAAGGTCAGAATAAGAAACTAATACCTGGTTGCACAACTTCAGATGGTGGTTATCACCTTTTGTTGAAATCGGTGCATAAGTCGTCCGGACAATTCTTTTTAGGATTTTTTAACAAAGGGCCATAACTTCGTAAAAAATGGCCAGGATGAAAAAAATCATACCTGAATGCACAATTACAGGTGGTAGTTATCGTATCTGGAAACTTTGGTTGAAATTGGTCCATTTCTTTAAAGGAGTTGTCCGGACAAACTTTTTCTACAGACAGACAGAGGCAGCGACGGACGGACGGACGGACAAACAAACTGATTTTTGTATTCCCCCTAGCTTCATTGCAGGGGATATAATATAAATAATTTGTGAATGGGTGTGGGTATATGCTGCAAATTGAAAGTCAATTACAACGCTTGCTAGGTCGCCGTTTAATTGACAGGATGTCGGGAACTTGCCTTACATATAATCTATGACGTATAAACCTAGATGTAGTGGCACGAACAATATATTCAATCTGAATTCAATGCACACTTTTACCAATTTAAGTTGGCACTTACCTCATTTGACATCTGTTTATTCTAAAACAAACTGTAGCAAGCACTAACAATACTATTTTGTGAACCGCTTTAAGACAACGTATGTAATAGGTTGTGATTAGTATTTACTATTATTATAACGTCCAGAACTTTTAAATCAAATATTGCTTGAAAACTACCAACGAAACGATTTCCGTTTGACAAATTTTGTGTATGAAATATGCATGCTTGTGGTAATTCCAACTATTAACTGAATATATAACTATATATTAACTTCCATTACTCTACCAATCTAACACATGCCAGAATAAAGACTGCCTCCTTTACGAATGTAAAGACAGAAAATGTTGACCGCGGAAGATCATATCTTATAATGAACAGATGGCTGTCTATTTTCTAAAATTGTTTACCACAAACCAAAAAAAAAAGTTTTGAGCAACGGAGGGAAACCTGGCTACGCAAAGAAGGACTAAAAATAGCATCATTTGGCTGAAAACCCGAGGAGGAGACACGAAAATCAGTTTAAACTTCGAAAAAACTAACATGGTAGGTGATACATGAAAACCCTTTAAAGGACAATGTCATGGCTTCCGCAAAGGTAAGCGTCTTCTGTGACTTCTTTAAATTTAAAACAGGACAAATCCAAGTAAATAATACGCCCTGAAACAAAATGGAAACCATTGAAGCGAGAAGGAGATCATCAGACCCAGCGATTAACAATAAAAAAAAGGGAAATCATTATATTTAGTAAATGTCGGGTGCTTGTGTAGACTTCATGATGTTTGAAGGGACAGGAGTCGGGTCACAGAATGTACTAGTACCTTGTATGTCTCAACTAGGAGACACGAGTCAGTATAGAGCTAGAAGATAAAGCTATCGAAATAACTTTAGGATATCATGTATATGGCTTCGATAATTCAAGTAAAAAATAGTAGTTGCTGCAACAATTCAGAGTATTGTGAGCAGGCATATAGGTTTCCCTGGCATAAAATACCAACTAACTTTGTGATGAAGAAATTGCAAAAATACAATTATCTATGTATCTATTACCTGGTTGAGTTGTGTTGGGATGCATAGCTATACTTTTTGGATCAGTACTTACACAAATAGTGGCAAATGACATGGGCTATATTAGAATCATAACATCTCAGGTTATTTAAATATTTTAACTAAAATATAAAAGACTGAATTACCGACTTAAACACAGCTTCAAAAACCCTGAAAACATCGCAATGACCGATCCGCCAGATTTTCATCGTGCCACAAGCACCACCTGCTTGTTAGGGACTGAATTTGGTGACGTCTGAAGAGGTAGTGGTGACGTGAAAACAATGCTTACAGAACGAACACCATTCGCCTTAGCCATGGACAGATCGAACTTTCATATAGAAATGTCCAATCACTATCCTATAAATAAACACACAATGCATTAAAAACACATATACGTTTTATGCAGATGATTCATTGATAGACATGGCGAGCTATACATGGAAAGGAACACACCCAATACATGTAAAAACGATAACACACGGTTTCGAATTTGGCAACGGGTAATTTTAATCAAATATTGCATATACGTGGCAAATTCTGATATTTCAACTCTTATGCAAAGCCAGGTGCTCGCATTGTGAGCAGCAAGGTAAACTAATTACAGGTTTCATAGAATGAGCAAAGCTGATATAGAGAACGAATCTTATTCATATTTGTCATTCAAAAGATGCCAGAACGTCTCAAGACGGTACGCGTTATATTATATTAAAACGAGACCATTATCATGACCGCAGAGTTAACAGGCAAACCTTATAAGCTACGCGTGACATAGGAAGTGTACCAGCCATTACATTTATATTTTCATGACGTGTTTAAAAAACAGGATGTCCTTGTGTCACGAACGTATCAATTACTGACGGTGAACACAATGTAATGCCGTATTTACTTAACATCCCATGAACATTGGCGAGCTTGATAATTATACTGTTCATTTATCGTATTTAAGTCAAAGGAATTAAACACCAATATTTGTACAGTTTTCTCCGTTCCTACCAGAAGCTTCTCAAAGGTTTTTTTGTATTGCTGTAAGAGCAAGGGAACGAAAAACTTCCGATTTGCATTTACATGTTTAGAAATTCTAACTCGATCACAAGTAATGCTACACGCTCGGTAACTTCTGCAGACAAAGGAGAGTTGGAAAGAAACTGAATAATTCTGTTTAGACGTTAAGGAGGCTCACCACTGTGACTTTTGATAGATGGACTTGCTATAACAGTCATAGTTCAATAAAGATATGAAGTGTAATGAGTAATAAGAATAGTATTTACCTAGATATTCTTCATCTACATGAAAACTTAAGATAGAGTTAATTGAATAAATTGTTTTGAAAATTATAATTATGCTCTATGCAAAGCAATTGAAGTCGAAACGAATAACTATGATAATACAAAATACATATGTATATTTAATTCTTATCCTACCAATGCATGTACTTATATATTTGAATATATATGTATATGATATAAAAAGAAAAAGTCTTATCATAATCATAACACTTCATATCTGTATTGAACTATGACCGTTATAACAGTTAACAACAGTAACAGTGGTGAGTCTCCTTAACGTCTAAACCAAATTATTCAGTTTCTTTCCCCCATCTTATTCCCGCCGTAAACACGTTTGTCTGCAGAAGCCACAGAGCGCGTAGCATTACCTGTTGTCGAGTTAGAATTTCTAAACATGTAATTAGCAAGACGGAAGTTTTTCGTTCCCTCGCTCTTACATCCTGTTCTGAAACATGTTTTTGTTTTGTTTTTCACGAATACGTACTTTTATTACTCAGCAAAAGAGATGTCTCAGAAATATAAATGTGAGAAGGACAAACCAACCTGCGAACATAACCTCCATTCGAACTTTCAAAGCGATAAAACTAGATCAGACAACTAACAAAGGATAAGGAGACGTTTAAAAAAACTACAAAGAAAACAAGGAGAGGTGTTTTGGAAGAGTTGTCATCTTATACTTCATCGATGATACCCGCCCTGTACATCTCAGTCAAATCCTAGAACTGTCACGTCCTCGAAGTACAATTCATATCACATTAGGAGATGGAACATATCAAACTATCAGGATTGTGACAAGAAAACATTTGACGAATGCAGAGTGACAGGTAAACACTTAAGATAGAACAAACAAGCATGTTTCCACAAAGAAAGGGACAATTCACGAATAAAATGATCACACTTTTCTATAGCTTAATAGTAAGCCATTTGTGACATCCATGTTGTAAGTAAAGATCAAGATGAGCAGCTAATGAAGACGAGTCTGTTGTGTCTTTAATTTCAGATTTCAGAGGGTGTATACGAAATTAATGTGAGATTCACATATCGTTTTATTTATAAACCCCACATCGTCAATACATCCGAAGGTGATATTGAAGGGTTTGTCAAGGTCTTTGTTTCCTTGAAAACTTTCGATAAGTTCAGCTTTATATGAAAAAGCCAGAGGGTCAACATCATGACAAAGGCACAATTTGTCCAAAGTTTTGTATGCCAACAAACAGCTTAGAGATCTGGGCACCAACCTTAACATAAAACAATGTTAATAAGGAAAGTAGCCTTTCGCGACTTTTTAATAGGAAATTCTTTGAAAGTAGAACGAAGGTTATCTTAGGAAGTTAACAGATCGGAAATTCAAAAGAACAAAACTAAGACATATGGATATTTTAACGTAATGAAAAATATATTGAAGATGTGGATGCGAAGTTACATGAAATGCATATATGTGTAGTTGGTAGAGTTTCCATTTCCCATCGCTGCAAAAAGATAGGCTCTTGTCTTCAAACTTTCTTATCCCAGAATGCGACAAAAGCAGCACTTAACTCTTAATGAGAACAACCTTATTAATTTAGATAACATACAGATTCCATATGTCATGAATGCAATGCGAAAGGGAACAAAACGAAATCATCTACTTTCGCTATCCTATTGAAACTAAAGCAGTTTTAATTAATGCTAAAACAAGACTGCGTATCTAAAACATATTTCGAATCAACATGACAGCTGTTGTTTCTTCCTCCGGAAGTCGTTGTGATTAGATAAAAAGGACACACATCCAATTGTTGCCATTTTTATTTGATTTCCATTCGACAACATTTGAACCATCACTGTGCCATCAGTTTGACAGAAGGTTGCTAAGCAGACAACACCTAGTTTACCACGATTTACACAAGGATCAGTTCCCGATATAATTTCAATTATCCATAGGATAGTACTATCTTAATGTTTCCAGCATGCACAAGTGTTCTCTCCATGCTCATGTAATATAGCCTAAACAAACACCTGTCGTGGTTGAAACCGGCAAATATTTTCGTAATATGCGTGAACAATATGTTGTTGGAAGATACTTGGGGATTTTTTAAAATTTATGTTTGTTGTCTTCGCAACAGCCAGGGTCACGTGAATACAGGTGTGTCTCTAGACACGACAGCCAGGGTCACATGAATACAGGTGTGTCTTGAGACACGACAGAACCAAAGATTAGATAGGAGAGAAAAGAAAGAGATCCAAACATTAGGTGCAGTGGATCAATTTTGATCGATGTTATATATCCTAATTGCGAAATACATTCGTTTATACATGTACAGGGGCTCCAATTTTTATCACATCGTACAATACATATTCAGTGGAATACGTCATATATGTTTTTTGGTTTCCGCAATGTCCCTTGCGCTGCGGACAGAAAATAATACCCGACTGAGCCTCACATCGATCGCCCCTTATTATCATTTCCTTTCATGCAATGGGATACAACAGGTCTTTTTCTTCCCGAACCTGCGCATGCTTCTTACTAAATATTTTGATGCTTCGGATGTTTTGGATGGGATGCTATTTGTAACAAACATGTTATGCTGCTATATCAGGTATTATCAACAGTTTGGTTTGGTTTAGTATTGCTTAACATCCTATCAGCAGCTATGGTCATTTAAGGACGGTTCCCCTGTGTGCAAGATGCATGCGTGTAGTGTATGCGTGTGTGTTTTGGGAGGCTGCGTGTTTGTCTCCTTGTGAAAGCGCGGAACTGATGCCGACTTTATAGTGCTACCTCACTAAAACATACTGCTGAAGACACCCAGCAGGACACCCCCACTCGGGTCATATTATAATGACAACGGGCGAACCAGTCGTCCCACTCCTAAATTGCTGAGCGTTAAGCAAGAGTAGAAACTACCATTTTTACAGACTCTGGTATGTCTCGGTCAGGGGCAGAACCTAAATCCTTCCTCACAGGGACGAACGCTCTACTAAAGGCCAAAAGTGAGGCATTGTCAAGGGAGACATTAGGAAGAAGAAAGTTGTTACAACCAAATAAGGATATATAAACATATCTTACAGCAAGTATATAGGAAACAAAGAAACGTTTCTATTTGCCCAATATAGGGTTTCATAATCCCTGTATTGATATGAATAATGTTCTATTGGAAGAATTAGCCAAGGTTAAGGTGTCAGCATAGCATTTTCTACATTGTTTGTGAGTGATTCATAGCAAGCAAATGGAATAAGGTATATGTATAGATCTAAAGGAATTTTAAAAGTAACATGATTGTATTGAAGTATATAATTGTAGGGGGTTCTTAATAGGATTCAATCTTAACAGTAATCAAGTGTTTAATTCTTTTATATACATCTAATCCATGTTATGCGTTTAATTCATTCATTAAATATTTTTCTAGGTCTAGGTTTCTAAATATTGTAAAATATCGCTTTCAATGTGTAGGTACATCCTTTCTGTCAACAGAAATAAAACTTATACTAAGAATAGTATTAGTGACATTTTCATTTTATATCAAAAGATAGCTAGAGTGTCACCAATAGTTTGAGATATACAACTGGCATATTGAAAGGCTTAATGCTATCGATCAAAGTTCAAATCATTCTCTCATATTATAGTGATAGCCGCATAGCTTTTAAACATTTAAAGTGTATAAAAACAGATACGGTCTGACTTAAGTAATGGATAGTCTGTTTGTACAGCCCAACTCCAATAGAGAGCTCTATTTGTTTGAAGTAGATTTTTTGTCGTCGAAGATTATACACACAGGAATATATGTGTCTTTACTTGTGCCCTACTACACTTGTATACCAATCAAGTCTGTAAAGCACAGAGGTTGTTACTTGTGGATTTTATTATGAGGACCCATCAATTGCATATAATAACAACAGTTCTCAACTGTTTCTTATGTGAATGACTAAATCCGTTACTCCAGGCATTCAGGGAGTTAACTAAAATTGAAAAAAAATGGAGTCAATATTGATTTAGATGTTTGATTTATATTTTTTCAAAATATGAGAACCCATTTCGTTTAAACATAAATGTGTTTCTTTTAGATGAATGAAGAAAAATGCATATATCCAAATTAAAGTTATATTGTCACATTTATTGGCTGAAACAAAAACAACACACCATAATTCTGAAGAACGGGAGTGATCAAAGACCATTGTTTTGTCATCAGCAATACTATTTTTTCCCAAAGGATGCTTAAATAAGAGGATTAGTTGTACTCTCGGAGGTAACGGTTTCCCCCTCCCTTGCCGTTCCGAGATATTTGGAGGTATACATTGAAAGATTTAAAGCATACACTTCTAATTGATGATACTAGTTGGTAAAAGAAATTGAACTTACTAACAAACCAATAAATAGTCTAATAATTCTTATTTTGTCAGTTATTACCTTATCAAAACGATCCCCAAACTACGGCTTATTTCTGTTGGGATTTATTTTAATTTCCTATAATGAAAAGCTTCTACCAACAATACCTGATTCATACGCACTTCCTGTTATGCACAATACTTCTCTTACATGAAAGTCATGGCAACAAAGAACGGAATCGGTCGATACCTAGGAATATGATATGACCCAAACAGTTTGTTTACTTCATTCTGAACTAACATGTTAGCACCACCTATTAGCAACTAGAATACATGAGCTTTACGTCAGTTTTACGAATAGCTTTTGATAAACACAATCACCAATTATCAGGTAAAATGTATGCTTTTCTGCTTTTAAAGTATACACTTGAATGCATGTACAGCTTGCCTAATCCGAATGTAATAATTGTTCTATATATGATAGGTGATTTTTTTTTATAGTGCCGCTAACTATAGCCTTTTTATCTTATTACCAGGATAAATTTATCATTTCAACTTTAGCATAAGTTATTAACATTCATTAATACCACACTCAGGAATTGAAATGTGGTTTAGATATTTAAACGAACGAAATTTAATTTTACTTTCGAAAGTGCCATAACGAACTCGATACTATGCATAACGTTAAGCATGAGTGGACACGTACGTTTGTGCGATGTAATGGCGATATCCATGCTAAAAGCTGGAAGCCGATTAACAGCGCAAAAAGCGACAGTGTACATCAATGAAGTCTTAGACCGATTTCATGCGCTTACGGAGGGAAAGCGTTGGTACCACACTATTAGTTGCTAGGCTGTTACTGGATGAATGAGAACTGAATCGACTGAGTAACACACAGCACGTTTATTGTGTAAACATAGCATCTGACCAAGTCGAAAATGTATTCACTATCGGTTGGACTCTCGTGACATCTCGTGAATTGGCGTATGCATAATAATGACCTAGCATGGCCTCAACCCTGCTTCTGGTGAAATAAAAAGCAGTCAGGTAAAGGCTTCATAAGTCTACACTTGATACAAATACAAATCATTAAAATTTTATATTTTTTCAAAACATATCTTAAGTCCGACAAATTGTGTCAAGGAAACTTTAAAGGCGTCGTTTTGTCAAAATTAGCAGTTTTCCTTTATTTTCTTTAATATTTCACATTTAAAGGTTGTCATTAGAATGTCAGTGTTCGAGTGGCAATATACTTATATGTTTAATTTACACATGTCATCAATAGCTGTTGTTAATGTGAGTTGATTGTTACTTTGATTTTAATTTTTGTGAAATGCGATTGCTATAAATTCAATTATGCGTTACACCTTTTTTGTCGCTAGTTTTGTAAGATCTTTAACTACGTTTTCACTACTGTCCTACCAACAAAACACGTATAAGCTTCCCGAGGCCTTACATTATTGTTTAACTTTTCAGGGTGACCACAAAGTTGGTTGATTGTTTGTAAATATGTTGCGGTTTTCCTGATCATGTGAAATGACATTACAGATGTATGCGTCCTGTCAACAGATTACTTAGCCATGGTATTCTACCAAAGTGGTTTCAATCTACGCTAGCGGTATTTTACAATTGACATCATACCCATACCCAGCAAAGATAAAGAAGGTCACAGAATATAGTTCACTGCGATAGTATCGGTTGGAATATTCATTGTTGACATCTGCAGTTCATTCAACTGATCACAGCATGACTTTATTACACCAATGTGAGACCTACTGATGAAACCCTTTCTAAGGTGACACATTAAGGACAAGTTTAATGTGCGTCATCAATATCTCATTGGGAACTATGTTATTTCTTTTATGTGAAATGAAGGTCTGTGTTCTTATTGTGTTCATTACTGTGCAAGGTTTGTGTTGTTGTTATAACACCGGTTTGTTTGCGAAAAAATGGAGCTAAAATACAAGTAACTTACATCATTTGCATGAGACCATTCGTTGAATTTAATACTATGCATCGGTATTTAGTGTTTAACATTTTATATCTATGATTAATAAAAATACCTTGACATTGATATGTAAGGAGGCTAATACAAATTGATTAAAAAACAAAATCCTCTTACCTGTATTTATATAAGTATATATATTCAGCTTTGGTTAATATTTTCTAATAGAGTTTACGATTTATTTGTATCGACGTTTGATTACGCTAATTAGTGCATTTTGAGGTTATAATATGTCACGCTAGTTAGTGTATTTTGAGGTTATAATGTGTTACGCTAATTAGTGAATTTTGAGGTTGTAATGTGTTACGCTATTTAGTGCATTTTGAGGTAATTACATGTAACGCTAATTAGTGTATTTTGAGGTAATTACATGTAACGCTTATTAGTGCATTTTGAGGTAATTACATGTAACGCTAATAAGTGTATTTTGAGGTAATTACATGTAACGCTAATTAGTGCATTTTGAGGTAATTACATGTAAGGCTAATTAGTGTATTTTGAGGTAATTACATGTAACGCAAATTAGTGTATTTTGAGGTAATTACATGTAACGCAAATTAGTGTATTTTGAGGTAATTACATGTAACGATAATTAGTGTATTTTGAGGTAATTACATGTAACGATAATTAGTGTATTTTGAGGTAATTACATGTAACGCTTATTAGTGCATTTTGAGGTAATTACATGTAACGCTAATAAGTGTATTTTGAGGTAATTACATGTAACGCTAATTAGTGTATTTTGAGGTTGTAATGTGTTACGCTAATTAGTGTATTTTGAGGTTTTATGTGTCTGCTCTGGCTCTAGGTTTCACATAACTTTGGTGTGACAAAGATGACGTTTCGAATGTCGTCGATGAAGGAGAAGGCGCTTTTCCTTTCTAAACATTGATGCCTATCCCCCTTGGACAGTGTAAGTGTTTCTTATAGGTATAATATAACGATTTACTTTATCGTTAATTAACACAGGTATTTAGTTGAAGATCTCGTATACGGAACTTGAAATTGAATATCTTATGATTTATTTGTTTACATATACAAGCAATTGCTTGGCAGGAGATATCTCTGGCAAACCCGTGTAATATTCTAAATAGTTAACAATTTGTTCAGTTTATTTACTATGTAAACATGTACAAAACGTGTTTATTTCAACAATTGATTGACATCATGTGTATACAATTATCGAATCCAACCAAGTCAAAATCTATTGAAATTTGCCAAAAGGTATCAGATTGGTAATATTGGGGTAGGGGGTTTGCGTTCTAATAATTCGTCCCTTTTGTCCCATTAGCTATCAAAGCTAACATCCCGTGCCATGCATATGGTTGAATTTAACATACCGTTTAATTCCTTCTCAAAATGTGTTTCACAATAACTACAATATCATGACAGCTGACAAAGTTGTGGACCAACGTCGAACTATTTTGTAGTTGTATTAACCCTATAATTATCGATGGAAGGATATCAGTAGATACGGCGGTTAATTGTCCTCCAGCCAAGAAAAAGTTATTTCATGTTCGTGGGAAAGAGAAGCAATCAATGGTTTAAAACGTGCACTTTTCATCAATACAAATATATTTGCTCCAGTTTAAGTTTATTTTGTTCAAATAGAACGGATCTGACATATGATATAACGTGAATTGGGTCTCTATACTTGAACAGACTCGCACAAACAACCGAAGAGTCTTATACAACAAGGAGCTAAAAGTCAATTATCTCGCATTCAATTATCTAGCAAACTGTATTAAAACTTATTACAAGCCACCTCTTGCTATGTATAATCAATAAAAAAACATTCAAAATAGAAATGTAGATATAATGTACGTTATGTAACTATTACAGGTATGTCTCCCTAACGATTGTGAGTGACACTAATCTGTATTCATTCGTACCATTCGTGCATTCGTATGCTCATAGGTTCATACTGATTTTTTTTAATTTCAACATATTTTATTGACAAAAAAAGTCAACAGGATTGGACATCAGGCATTGCATATATAAGTCCTCTCCTTACAGCTACAATCGGTGGTGAACACATTGTTTACATATATTAAAGAAATTTACATTATAGATGCACAAACGGGAAGTAACTCCTCCAAAGCAGATTAGATAATAGTGATGTGTAAAGATAGTTAACCTTATAATAAGGAAATAGTAATACACAAGTATTAACCTTAGCTATAGCTACACCTTTTAAAAAAATATATTATGGGAACATTCAAAACATATATATTTGGTAGATTTGGCCTTATATCCCAAAAATATACAGGCATACAAAGTCCATATGTCACACATTGGCCATCCACTAATGAAGTTCAAAAGCCAATTCTAGCAAATAGATATTTAGTTTACTGGTAGGGTCACACCAACTCTAGGACATATTAGGACTGTTTGTACATTTTCAATAGCAGGAGTTACTTCATGTAGCTAGTATGGTTATACCCAATCTGTGGTGCCCAGGGGAAAGTACATATGCATGCATACTATGTTATTTATGACCTTTATCATTACAATGAAAAAAAAAAATATACAAAAAAATGTTTAATTATCGTAAGATATATATCATTCGTGTGTACTTCAGCTATATCATAGGAGCAGAACCAGGAGGAAGAATGTGTTTGAATTGAATTAAATTAATTTAAGTTAAATTCAGCTTAAGTTACTTCATAATGATATCTGCCAAGAGGCAAAAGAATACATGTACATAACATGACAAATTAACCCAATTAAATTTCGATTCATGGATAGGGCTTATAGCACAATATTAGGGAATGTTTGTGATTGCACTATAACATCTGATATATGTTTGAGAATATTTTTGTTTTGGGTGTCATTACAATTACCACAGCCATGTAGCAGGACATTTATACTAAGGTGATTATGTACATCATGATTAAGATTCTGCTGTAGGGCGTGGCGAAGGTTATTATACCTATTACACTCAGGAAAATAATAGGAAGAAGTTCCATAGCTTTGGTGGCATTCACAACTTGGAGATTCAACTAAATGGTCTTTATATAGGTCGTTATTTAGGTTACTTTTACCATTTCTTAGCTGACAAAGAATTATGTTTATATCACGATTTCCAGAAAATTTCAAAATATCGGTTGTTTCAGATTGAACATAATGATTTAGACCTAAACATCTAATGAATTGCTTGTTAGATTTAATATTATGAATATTAGGGGCAATTTTAATAAATTCATTAAACATATAAGGGGAAAACTTTCATAATAACTTACAGTGCGACATTATGGTTGGTCAAATATTCTATATGTTCTTAAAGGATATATATTCAGATTATCATCATGATAGTAGGGTTCAATTATTTCCTCCAAGTAATTAGGTGTTTCATTATTCATAATTTTATACATTAAATTTAAGTTATGTTGTTTTCTTCTACTATTTACTGTTTCCCATCCTAACTCCTGATGTAATATTTCATGTCCTTCTGCGTGGCCCTGTAAGTAATCTTGCTACCTCTAACTGAACAGATTCTATCAGATGTGTTTGAGCTTGAGTACAATTGTCCCACACTACATCAGCACATTCCAATATAGGTCTTATGTAAGATTCGATAGGATTATTTTCAGTGATACCATAAAATGATGTGTCATATGCAAATAATTTAGTGTTACTAGAAATACAATCTACAATATCATTTATATAAATCAAAAACATTAATGGTCCGAGGACTCAGCCTTGAGGCACGCCTGCTTGTACAGGGCAAACTGTTGAAACAAAACCTTCTGTTATCACTCTTTGTTTCATTGAAGTTAAAAAAAAAAGAATTAGTTTGGAAGATTACCTGTAATACCATATATTTCTAATTTTATGTAAAAGTCCATCATGCCAGACACTATCAAAAGCCTTGCTTAAATCACAGAAGATAAATCTAATTTCCTTATTTTGATCAAGGCAATTAACAATTGTGTGGTAAATTGAGAGTAATTGATTAACAGGTGAATCATTTGGAGTGAAACCCGATTGATGTTTTGTAATAATGTGATACGTTATAAAATAATTATAAAGATATTTAAAAAAGTTTTTTTCTAACATTTTGCTAAAACAAGATGTAACAGAGATAGGCCTATAATTGCCGACCTCATTAGCTAAACCTTATCCTTTATAAATCACATTTATGTTAGCCATCTTCTTGCTTAGAAGAATAGTACCTGTTTCAAGTGTTTTACTGAAAAGTAAAGTTAGAGGAAGAGTGATAGATGGCTGTAGTTTAATTATTTTTGGTATCATACCATCAGGTCAAGCAGGTTTATTAGTATTTAAGAGGGACAGTTGATCTATAACATCTTGTTGAGTAATGATAATATTGTTTATTGAATGGGAGTATTTATTGTTTCAGTTATTGGTTCAGTATCTACAGAAATTGTGGATATTGACTTAAAATACTTATTTAAACATTCTGCTTTGTCAAATGGATGCTGAATAAATTAATTATTATGTTTGAGTGGAGGAATAGAGTTAGCTTTATTATTGATATTACAAACGTTTTTAGCAATTTTTCACCATTTGTAAGAAGGGATAGTTTTGTTACTCAGAGATTTTTGTAAATTTGCTATGCATTTGTTCTTAGCTTCACGTATTTTACTTATTGTAATATTCCTAATATTTCTATAGTTTCACGAATGAATCTCAAAATTACTACATTCAGGTTTTTTTATGGGCTTTTTCTTATATCATTTGTTATCCACTTCTTATCATTTGGTCTTACTGTTACATTTACGCTTGGTATACAATCAGCAACTAGTTGGCTGATTTTATTACATAAAATGTCGTTAAATTCATTACTGTCATATCTTTTAATAAGACTGTTCCCAATATGTTTCTGTTATATGTCTATTGAATTTGACAAAATCTGCATCTTGATGATTCAAGATCTTCTTTTGATGTGTATGTTGTTTGAAGACACTATAAGAGATGTTAAACTGGAACAGATGTGGTCACTACAAATAGGAGGAGATACAGATGCATTTTTCACTAAATTGACATTCTTAGATGAAAAAAATCTATTGATGTTGAAGAAGTTGGTGTGATATGGGTGGGTTCATTAATAAAACTACAAAATTATATATGATTCAATGTGGACTTCAACCCAAATCATCTCGATTTCATCATGTTCAAGATCAGGTCTTCATTTAGTGTAAATATTACTTTTATGGTAGGTTAAAACTCCTCCCCAGAACCAGTTTTATCTAATCCATAAATGACATTTGAGTAACACTCAAAAGTTATTTTAGAATCTGGAATTTCGGGAGTTAGATGTGTCCGTTAGACAAAGTATATCACTTTCGTTTAGTTCACATTCAATAATTTCAGTTTTATTTCTTAGAAATTTTACATTGAGGTGAGATATTACGAGACAACGCAGATGACCCGGGTTTATATGTATATCATTAGAACAAATCAATAATTTAGCATCTACTATTTAAAAGAAACATCAGTTTTTTAGACTGGAAAGTTACAGCGAACAGGTATTAAATCTATATAGTTCTATCTAAAAGCATTTTAGTGTGTACCTTCAGGATCATATTGAGAGTGCACAGCCCTTAAGATATGGAGATGAATAAACCCTTATTGTTTATCTATCACATTTTACTGAAAATCAGGTAATTTGCAGGAACGTTAGTAATTTTCATCCAGTATATTTACCAGATTATACTCGAAATCTGTATGACGTCATAATGGTGTAAACTGTCTTAAACTACGTATATATCACGTGATATGAGAGAATATCAGCATTAAATATAAGCATATAGTTTAATCTGTATACTGTATTCTAAACAGAAAGTCAACAGTTATCAAAAATAACATCTATTGATAGTAACAAGTCTGCATGTGCATCGCCAAGAAAACGACGTTGACAAGACACGACTTTCATATCTCGTATTCATTTGAAAGATTGATATATGTTCAAACACTGCTTTATATAAGAGCGACGTGTCAAGCGTCGCATTAACAAGTATTAAAAGGTATCATAACGGGAAGGCGTGTCATTTTGTTTATATTTGTAAGAAAGTAATAATATGAAATCTACATCTTGATGAATCAAGACCTTCTTTTGATGTGTATGTTGTTTGAAGACACTATAAGAGATGTTAACTGGAACAGATGTGGTCACTACAAATAGGAGGAGATACAGATGCATTTTTCACTAAATTGACATTCTTAGATGAAAAAAATCTATTGATGTTGAAGAAGTTGTTGTGATACGGGTGGGTTCATTAATAAAACTACAAAATTATATATGATTCAATGTGGACTTCAACCCAAATCATCTCGATTTCATCATGTTCAAGATCAGTTCTTCATTTAGTGTAAATATTACTTTTATGGTAGATTAAAATTCCTCCCCAGGACCAGTTCTATCTAATCCATTAACGATATTTGAGTAACACTCAAATGTTATTTCAGAATCTGGAATTTCGGGAGTTAGATGTGTTTCCGTTAGACAAAGTATATCGTTTTCGTTTAGTTCACATTCAATAATATCAGTTTTATTTCTTAGATATCTGACATTGAGGTGAGATATTACGAGACTACGCAGATGACCCGTGTTTATATGTATATCATTAGAACAAATCAATAATTTAGCATCTACTATTTAAAAGAAACATCAGTTTTTTAGACTGGTATTAAATCTATATAGTTCTATCTAAAAGCATTTAAGTGTGTACATTCAGGATCATACTGATAGTGCAAAACACTTAAGATATGTAGATGAAGAAACCCTTATAGTTTATCTATCATATTTTACTGAAAATCAAGTAATTTGAACGAACATCAATAATTTTCATCCGGTATATTTACCAGATTATACTCGAAATCTGTATGACGTCATAATGGTGAAAACTGTCTTAAACTACGTATATATCACGTGATATGAGAGAATATCAGCATGAAATAAAAGCATATAGTTTAATCTGTATACTGTATTCTAAACAGAAAGTCAACAGTTATCAAAAATTACATCTATTGATAGTAACAAGTTTGCATGTGCATTGCCAAGAAAACGACGTTGACAAGACACGACTTTCATATCTCGTATTCATTTGAAAGATTGATATAGGTTCAAACACTGCTTTATATAAGAGCGACGTGTCATGCAAGTATGAAAAGGTATCATAACGGGAAAGCGTGTCATTTTGTTTATATTTGTAAGAAAGTAATAATATGAAATATATGCCCTCTGCCAACATAGTAATTCTATGTTGCGACCAAGTGTACAATTGATTACCGAAAATTTATTTCTCGCCCCTTAGTCCAATATTTCTGGTTATCTATGACTATGTTCCGTTGATGTTTTTTTCCCCCATATTTCAAGGTCTTTTCAACGTTACATGTCAAAGGTGCCCGTTGTCAAACTAATATGCATACCGTGTATTGTATATGTGATGTGACATTTCAGTGTCACTTATAGGCGACATTTTAATGTGTTGTCTTAAATGACCCTAACACTATTACGGACAACGTTTTGTGACGTCATTTAAAATGTTACTTAGATTAGGTTGCAATATTCGGAACGTTGTAGTTTGATTAGTCCACCTCTCTTGACAGGAACGTCACTTATTTTTAACGACATGTTTATTTGACGCCATTAGTCCAAATGTTTATGTATAACTTTGCAGATGAGATGAAAAACAGTTAAACAACATCATAGTAAATACAAAGTAATTGACCGTGGACACTCGAGTGCGTGAGGTCAATATGACGTTATATTTCCCCATAGGGTGAATAAAATAATCTAATCAGATGTGGTGTTATATAGATTAGATTTTATATTTAGACCAACACTTATGACAGGCGACTAGTAGAGTGTTGGCGATTGGATCAAGGCTTGTCAAGCTATGGGAATCCTCGGCGTCCTCACATTTATAGCGGCCATCATCCTCAATGTCTTGTGTGTCCAATATTCGCACAAATAAAGTTGAAGGAAAAGAATATGTCTACTGTATTACACTGTTTGTCATCGTAAGAGGCGACTAATGTGAGTCCTTACCAAATCGGTAGTTTTCCATTCTGGTTGTTGTTTAGTGAACATTAAGCAAATGGATAGCTGCTGCTTCATTGCTACACTCAAAGATCTAGTCATTCATTTTTATCTCATTTTATCTCCCTATGTACCGTCTCTATACCACCTTTTCTGATGAAGATTAACTCGAAACAAGCAAGCAATGTGTTCTTAAAGTCGCACATACCGTATGTGTTCAATTGTGTGAATTCTGTACAAAGGAGGTAATTGTAGTACACCCGATTGTGTTGGTGGCTTGCCATGGGTTGTTATCTAGACAAACAGACATCATAACAATAGGCACGGTAGCAAGATGATATACATGTCGTAAGCAACTGTATATAAAGCATACAAACTGATGTAATACGACAAATTAAGAATCTCTGTGCACCTGCCTTATATGAAAATTCACAACAAAAACTGTAATGTGTCTATAAGTGTTTGTGAATGTATAGAGTCTCCAGCTGATATCGGTCAGGGTTCTTAACCGCACTATAATGAGTTTCTACATGGAGTTAATTCTATTGATGAGCAGGTGATAGTATTCCTATCCCTTGATCCCAGTGGGCACAAAACGTCCTGAAAACGTTGCAGTTACGTCAGGACACAACGTTGCATTAAGGTAACAGTAACGTTGCAAATGAAAGTGTGCGAGACGTTTTCATGTAACGTTCGCAAAAACGTGTGTGTGTAACGTGTTGACAACGTTTTATTAACGTTGTACCGACGTTGTCACCATTTCGTATTTATAGTCTAATATATTCAGGGGTTCGTAACAAATATCTTAAATACATACACATATGCTATGCTGATATGAATCACAGCACATCAGCATACTTAGCATATGTATTTATTATAAGATATGTGTAGCGAACCTTGAAATTCAGTTGAATAAAGGACAACAAACACAGCGTTAGGCCTACAAGTGCAAATGTTTAATTGGCAGTTTGAATACGTTTGTAAAAATCAAATACTTGAGTTAATAATTGTATAAGTTTTTGTCGTTCAGTCTGCATTTTGTCACAGTGCACAAAACTTTTATGGACTACACATAAGCACAGACAATAGATCTTGAATACGAGAATGCATGTGTCAGATGTTTACACACGGTCTGTCGATTTGTTTGTAAACAGACATTAAAAGTGTAAACATGCAAACTGTACGAGAAAACTTCAACAATAGCTTACCTTAGTTGATATTGAAACATCTTCAAACATTCAGACTGTGACGCAAGCTATTAATAACAATCCAGTTTGGGTGACTCTATGACCTGTGGTCAGTTTGAATCGAATGGGCAAACAAAGAACCGGAAGTAAAAAATACCGGGCAAATCCATATACACCAATTTCAATATTAACAATGTAAATTATCTTTTATTTATGATATCTTTAAGCAACTTAGATGCTACGGATGTCAACATTAAACAAAAAAAGAATTTATTATATTATATATATGGGATGCTGCCCTCTAGCGGACTGTTTTTCAAAATAAGGGAAGACAACACCAAAGTGATATGGTCGTTAAATCGCTGCTTCGGTAATAATATTTTTATCGTTATTGAACTTTTTGTTTAGCCATTACTGGAATAATTTTTAAATGCAATATTTCAAAAAAGATACTTTTTTTATCAAATATTTTGTTATATACGTAATAAATATCCATTTTATGAAATTAAATTAAATAATTCCCGCATACATCTCAATTTTACTCAAACGTCTCGCTACGATCATTGTGATTTATACTGATGATACAAACTACAAAGTATTCGCATTTTTTTTAATGTGAAGTGATTTTATCAATGTTGTGTTAAAGTCGCGGACGTTGTGACCAGAATAAGACGTTTTCCGGACGTTCTCCGAACGTAGCGTATCCACTGGGATATAATACTATAGATTTAATTATATACAATATATGAAAGCTTAATTATCATTTGCCATTTCACTACACAGAGTGTTGTGGCGTCATAAAATAAGGCTTTTTAACTCTAACAAACCGAATTTTCCTGCCCATCCTATTTTATTTAGAAATTAAATATATTTTCATAGTTCATCACTTGTTACGTTATAGTTAGATTTGACCGAGTTATTGGATTAGGTCCATCCTTATAGATAATTATTTTATTCAATCTTCAGGTAGACTGACTTGACTACCCCAAAGAAATACGGCATTATGACATAAATGAGTCAACCTAGTCATAATGTCCTCAATCTTGCTACTTTACATCTCACTTTTTAAAATCCTCTCAAAAACAGGCAGGTCGACGATCGTTCATATTTCGTTGCAAAATATGTCTTCCGTTATTGATCCTCCAATGTTCCACGGAACAATAACCCTTTTATAGTATACCTGTTCCTAGGAACGAGACTTCGGTATTCAAGTATGATCACCTTTGTCACAAATGTATTATCATAAATTTGTCATGTTTAACTAAAGAGATGAAGGACAATCAATACACTATGCTTATATGTCCAACATTCTACCATCAACTCAATCAGATTAAGGTTACCGTTTAACATCGCAACACACTTGTTATCATTTGAAGATATTGCTCTACTACCACCTTATGCCATTTTCAGCTAGTGGTTTTATTTTCAGCTAGTGGTTTAGTTTTCAACTAGTGGTTTAGTTCTCAGCTAGTGGTTTAGTTTTCAGCTAGTGGTTTAGTTCTCAGCTATTGGTTTAGTTTTCAACTAGTGGTTTAGTTTTCAGCTAGTGGTTTATTTCTCAGCTAGTGGTTTAGTTTTCAGCTAGTGGTTTAGTTTTCAGCTAGTGGTTTAGTTCTCAGCTAGTGGTTTAGTTCTCAGCTAGTGGTTTAGTTTATAGCTAGTGGTTTAGTTCTCAGCTAGTGGTTTATTTTTCAGCTAGTGGTTTAGTTCTCAGCTAGTGGTTTAGTCTTCAGCTAGTGGTTTAGTCTTCAACTAGTGGTTTAGTTTTCAGCTAGTGGTTTATTTTTCAGCTAGTGGTTTAGTTCTCAGCTAGTGGTTTAGTTTTCAGCTAGTGGTTTAGTTTTCAGCTAGTGGTTTAGTTTTCAGCTAGTGGTTTAGTTTTCAGCTAGTGGTTTAGTTTTCAGCTAGTGGTTTAGTTTTCAGCTAGTGGTTTAGTTTTCAGCTAGTGGTTTAGTTTTCAGCTAGTGGTTTAGTTTTCAGCTAGTGGTTTAGTTTTCAGCTAGTGGTTTTATTTGCTAGGTTTGGTTCTGCATGATATTGTCTCCAATATATATATACCTATGATGGAAACGGTGATTACCTGTACTACTTCGAATTTCATGGAGATGTAGATATCATTTTTTTATTTCTGCTAAAAACACGTTTCCGTGTGAATTACCAAGTTATTGTTTCATGATCGTTTAGTTTTATCTTTATATTACTTGCTTCTCCTTAACCCTAACCCTTACCCTAACCCTTACAGCCATTGTAACGTTAGTATGTTCCTTCACAAACTATTAACAATAAAGGACAATTTAAAAATGAGAAAAGATTATTGTGTTCTTCTATATTTATTGGTTCCAAACAAAATGTATCGGTACCAAAATGTATCTGTACCAAAATGTATCTGTATCAAAATGTATCTGTACCAAAATGTATCTGTATCAAAATGTTTATGTATCAAAATGTATCCGTATCAAAATGTATCCTTATCAAAATGTATCTGTATCAAAATGTATCAGTACCAAAATGTATCTGTACCAAAATGTATCTGTATCAAAATGTATCTGTATCAAAATATATCTGTACCAAAATGTATCTGTACCAAAATGTTTATGTATCAAAATGTATCTGTACCAAAATGTATCTGTACCAAAATGTTTATGTATCAAAATGTATCTGTACCAAAATGTATCTGTATCAAAATGTATCTGTATCAAAATATATCTGTATCAAAAATGTATCTGTATCAAAATGTATCTGTACCAAAATATATCTGTATCAAAATGTATCTGTATCAAAATGTATCTGTATCAAAATATATCTGTACCAAAATATATCTGTATCAAAAATGTATCTGTATCAAAATGTATCTGTACCAAAATGTATCTGTACCAAAATGTTTATGTATCAAAATGTATCAGTATCAAAATGTATCTGTATCAAAATGTAGCTGTACCAAAATGTATCAATATCGGTATCAAAATGTATCTGTATCAAAATGTATCAGTATCAAAATGTATCTGTATCTAAATGTATCTGTATCAAAATGTTTATGTATCAAAATGTATCAGTACCAAAATGTATCTGTACCAAAATGTATCTGTATCAATATCTGTATCAATATCTGTATCAAAATGTATCTGAATCAAAATGTATCTGTATCAAAATATATCAGTACCAAAATATATCTGTATCAAAAATGTATCTGTATCAAAATGTACCTGTATCAAAATATATCTGTATCAAAATGTATCTGAATCAAAATGTATCTGTATCAAAATATATCTGTATCAAAAATGTATCTGTATCAAAATGTACCTGTATCAAAATATATCTGTATCAAAATGTATCTGAATCAAAATGTATCTGTATCAAAATATATCAGTACCAAAATATATCTGTATCAAAAATGTATCTGTATCAAAATGTATCTGTATCCAAAATGTATCTGTACCAAAATGTATCTGTATCAATATCTGTATCAATACCTGTATCAAAATGTATCTGTATCAAAATGTCTCTGTACCAAAATGTATCAAAATGTATCAAAATGTATCTGTATTAAAATGTATCTGTATCAATATCTGTATCAATATCTGTATCAAAATGTACCTGTACCAAAATGTATCTGTATCAAAATGTAGCTGTACCAAAATGTATCAATATCGGTATCAAAATGTATCTGTATCAAAATGTAGCTGTACCAAAATGTATCAATATCGGTATCAAAATGTATCTGTATCAAAATGTAGCTGTACCAAAATGTATCAATATCGGTATCAAAATGTATCTGTATCAAAATGTAGCTGTACCAAAATGTATCAATATCGGTATCAAAATGTATCTGTATCAAAATGTATCTGATGTATCAAAATGTATCTGTATCAAAATGTTTATGTATCAAAATGTATCAGTACCAAAATGTATCTGTATCAAAATGTAGCTGTACCAAAATGTATCAATATCGGTATCAAAATGTATCTGTATCAAAATGTATCTTTATCAAAATGTATCTGTATCAAAATATATCTGTACCAAAATATATCTGTATCAAAAATGTATCTGTATCAAAATGTATCTGTATCAAAATGTTTATGTATCAAAATGTATCAGTACCAAAATGTATCTGTACCAAAATGTATCTGTATCAAAATGTACCTGTATCAAAATATATCTGTATCAAAATGTATCTGTACCAAAATTTATCTGTAACAAAATGTATCTGTATCAAAATGTATCTGATGTATCAAAATGTATCTGTATCAAAATGTAGCTGTACCAAAATGTATCAATATCGGTATCAAAATGTATCTGTATCAAAATGTATCAGTATCAAAATGTATCTGTATCAAAATGTAGCTGTACCAAAATGTATCAATATCGGTATCAAAATGTATCTGTATCAAAATGTATCAGTATCAAAATGTATCTGTATCTAAATGTATCTGTATCAAAATGTTTATGTATCAAAATGTATCTGTACCAAAATGTATCTGTATCAAAATGTATCAGTATCAAAATGTATCTGTATCAAAATGTATCTGTATCAAAATGTTTATGTATCAAAATGTATCAGTACCAAAATGTATCTGTATCAAAATGTATCTGTATCAATATCTGTATCAAAATGTATCTGTATCAATATCTGTATCAAAATGTATCTGTATCAATATCTGTATCAAAATGTATCTGTATCAATATCTGTATCAAAATGTATCTGTATCAATATCTGTATCAAAATGTATCTGTATCAATATCTGTATCAAAATGTATCTGTATCAATATCTGTATCAAAATGTATCTGTATCAATATCTGTATCAAAATGTATCTGTATCAAAATGTTTATGTATCAAAATGTATCTGTATCAAAATGTATCTGTATCAAAATGTATCTGTACCAAAATGTATCTGTATCAAAATGTATCTGTACCAAAATGTATCTGTATCAAAATGTATCTGTATCAAAATGTATCTGTATCAAAATGTATCTGTATCAAAATATATCTGTATCAAAATGTATCTGTATCAAAATGTATCTGTATCAAAATATATCTGTATCAAAATGTATCAAAAAAACAGGTAGAAGGAGAAGAATTGTCATTAAAAAATGACAATGTAAAATGAAAGCTTCTCTGAACTTTATCTATCGGAATGTTATTCATGCAATGCCCTGTTTTTTTTAATTGTTAAAAAAGGTAACATTTGACAAACCATTTGTTGTGATTTACGACAACGTAAAAAGTGACCTTCTTAGCTTGTCAACTGTTAATAAACACATACACTTGTTTGCAAAAGATAAATGGTAACACATCTTTATGGCTCCACAAATTTTGACGTCAAAGTTTTTTGTTCAATTTTGCGTTGTTTTATTTGTAAGTATAATACTGTTTGAGCTAACCAACTTTAACCGGATACGATACATCTTGCGATGTTAGTAAAAGACATGTGTTAGAATCATTTTAAACAACAATAGCGTGTATTGCCTGCACGAAGATCTTTTCAATCAAAAACATTCATAAGACACAATACCCAAATCTGTTAATGATGACTTACCTGTCAACATTTCCAGCTGTATACAGTTTCTGAAAAATATCAGGCAAAGCATAACAAAACTATATGACAAAAATGATATTTTCATCCTTGATTTTTATATAAGGTTTTTTATTTCGTTTCAAAAAAGTCTCGCACAAAAACCATACATAACATTTATTTTTCTATATAGAACGAGAAAAATGAGATAGCTAACGACAATTGTTTATAGCGCATTGGTAACCTACGGAACAAATATCTGTGAAACAAATCTATAAGACAACGGCTCGTGTGCAGAAATCGTTTTGAGAAGCCTGCATTGGGTGTCAACTCTAGCTTCATCACACTCAAGAGGGGAGAGAGGGGTGTTCCATCAAACTGGTAATTAGTGCAATATCTCTTTCTCCGTAGACCTGGTATAATTTCATATTTGCGTGAT
This sequence comes from Mizuhopecten yessoensis, assembly GCF_002113885.1. Taxonomy (NCBI): domain Eukaryota; kingdom Metazoa; phylum Mollusca; class Bivalvia; order Pectinida; family Pectinidae; genus Mizuhopecten; species Mizuhopecten yessoensis. The sequence continues at coordinate 656,511 of NW_018408396.1, read as the reverse complement.
CAAAGATCGATATGCGAGGAAAACAACCGTCTTGAAATCATAATTGTTATTTATGATTTTAATACGGACCGTAAATTACGGCCGATACATCCCAGTTGAGGTTACATGTGGCGATGTGGCCGCAATGTCGACAACGCGCATGGATCGGATCGGTTTAAAACCGAGACTTGTACGGTATTTTGATGTAATTAGATCTGTAGTTATCTTGGAATATTCCTTCACATATCACGAAATAAGGGATAATTGTATATATGTTGAAGGCCCCTACAGAGAGGACTCATGCGGCGTCATTTACCACCACGTATTACTAAGCCAACTTCGTGATTCTCGCACATTTTCCTGTACTGTGTTGGTTTACGTGTCGAATTATCCTTGTGCCTGCCATTTTTTGAGTTGAGCAAGGCAGTGATACAGACACTTTAATGACATAAACATGACACCTACCCTTTCTCGGCAAGACACCTCACCGACGGACAGTCATTATCCCTTCTGCTTCTTTCATTTACGTGCAATACATTTAATTGCATCTCAGTGAAGTTGCAAATGTCATATGTATAATATCAAACTTAAATAACCTATATTATGAAAATTAATTTGTTAAAAGTGCACTCAAAATAGATTCTAATAGCTCGGTTATATCTGTAAATCTCAGTAAGTGTGCGGTGCTCTAATGTCCACCTTTGTAGTAGAAACAATACGTTGATTTTAGTTTTGCCTTGTGCGAAACTGGTAAACTATAATCCCCGGTAATTTATTTGTGTTTCTAATACAGAGAGCCATTTACTATATTGACACTTGTGCGCGAGATTATACTCTGCATATTTCTGTCAGACTCCGCGGAGTAGTACACGTGCTTTTTGTTTTTGTTTTCAAAAGATCACAAAATTCAATCAATTTACATTTCCCTTTTATGTATTGCTTTGCCTTTTTGATTTTTCAGTCCCATGCCGACATTGATAAATGCAACATGTATAAATACATACAAATGTGATACCGAACGCAAGACAGATTTGTTTTCTTTGATAATATAATTTGTTTATGACTGTTCATAAAGCTGACAACTAATCTTTCTTAGTATATAATGTTGTTACCAGTTAAAAAGCATGGTCGGAAATAGGATAAGGTATCAAGACAGCATATATCTTTAAGAGACCAGTTGAACGTTTGGAAGGAAGAATTATGTAAATGCCCTTTCAGTTATTTGTACGTATATCTATCACTTGGTTTGTCCAAAAATCTCAGTCATTTGTCCGTTATATATGTTACGTCACAATTGGTCTGATTCAAGCTAGCCGGAAAATAGAAAGTACTAACATGGTGTCTTCTTGCAAATAAACATAATATTGCAATGCAATGTCCACCTACAAATTAAGATGAGACTGGAATTTCCCACATAAAATGATACGATTAAACGTAAGACGATATTTCATTCATTTTATTCATTTTATTTATAAATTAATTCTTTCAATCATTTATTGCAGATGAGTTTTTATTCCATCCTGTATTGATTCATTTATTTATTTACTTATTCATTCATATATCTATGCATTAATTCGTTCGACCTGTTAGTCACGACCTTAATCTGACAATCAAACAATCAGTAAACAACGAGTCATTCATCCCATAGGTTTAGATTGTTTTTTCATTCTTTAATACTTCCGTTTGTTCATTAAGTACTTAAATACTTGATCAACTTTTAAATTAACGTCTGCTACATAAATCAAGAGATTGGAAACGCCACTATTGTTAAAGATTCGCCATATTTTCCATGGGATTTGCTAAAGCTGTAATCAATGCGCCGGTATTTCGCCGATTGAGATAAGTTGTGGTATAGTGATATTTTTCGGATCTGATTCAATTTAGTCTGAACAAGTTTCGCATCTCCGCTAGCATCTCCTTCCACTCAAACAGAAATCAAATTTATGGGTGCTGTTGTCATCATCGTTGATGGGGTATGAGGGCAGAAATTAGCTCGGATGAGTCGTGCAATCGTATTTTGTTTGATTTCTGCTGTTTTGATGATATTAACTAGACCGCTATGGAGAGCTTACGAATTAAACGCTGTATAAAATTCACTTTGTACAGCCAGCCTGCGGTGGCGTCCACTCGATGACGGGCGAAATTGCTTTAGAGACTACACGGAATTCTGATTCAGAAGAAATTGTCCGTAGAGTTTATTGTCCAATACTGTAAATATTATATTGAGGCGTACGTTGTGATATTGGTTCGACCAGCAGTGTGTCTGATATTGTCTATTACCATATGACTAGGGCCAATATTTGCACCATTTGTTTACCAGGGACTCTGTGGAGCAGGCTTGTTTTTGATATCGATTTATCACAAATATGATTTTTGCTTCAAAATTATTACACGACATGTACAATCTTAATTCTGAATTAAAAACAAGTTTTTTTTATACACCTTTATGACAATTGATATGATATTAAACTGTTTCCTTACACATACATGTAGATTATGTTAAAATCTGGCAGCACTGAACAGTCTTCATTGAAATATGTCAACAAATCACCGCGACAATAAACAATATGGTAATTTCACACATAGCTTATTATCTGTGTTTCGATTTCAGACGGTTCATGAATTTTCTCAGAAATGTAAGAACAAGCACAAAAATGAACAGCTTTTTTTAGATGGGTGTTTTCCCCTCCGCCTAAATCAAACAACTAATGGAGAGTACGTGTAAAATATAACAATATCATATAAGAATGAAGTATTGTATGTAATACAATATTATATACTGTAAAACGAGATATATTGGCATTCTGTTATTTTCGAGCTTAGGGCATACACTGTTATAAGTCTGAGAAAGTTTTTTTTTTCGTTTAGAGTGCTTTTGAGCTAGGCAGTTGATTTTTTATAAAGGCTGAATACAATATTTTTAACACATCTCTTGGACCGAATACATTATGTATTGGAAGAAATATTTTGATAAACTGTTAAATACACGTAAGAATCCCCAGCAAGAACAGTATATGTCAATGATGAATTCTCTTCAGTATTGAAAGGTTATTTTCATTCGTATCAGTAAGCTGGCAGTTTAGCAGAAAGTGTGGAATCGTCAGTTTCCACTTGATACGGCAAGTATAAAACTAACGTTATAAACTACATTAACTGATGATGTTTACAGAATTCATCAGAGTCAGTCCTGTCAGGATAAATCAATATAACATGGATCATGAATTTCAGCACATTTTCGGCAAAAACAGTAGCTATTCCATTTCAGATAGAATAGTGGTTAAACAGATTTTTGATCACCGATGCAATTCAATGATTATATTTTACAAACAAAAATAATGAAGTTCATAAAAATTTCAGCATAAAATTAGCAAAAAATATCCTAAATAAATAAATAGTTATACACTGTGTTTCTTTTTTTGTAATGTGATTTATTATTCCTCAACTACCCATAACATAAATAACGTTCCTCCTATAACAAGAGACTCGAAAATTCAACTAAATTAAAATATATTTCTTGTTCTTTCTTTTAACTTATACGAGTCATCATTTTCTCGGTGGTAAGTGATGGGGGCTTCTAATGTCACCAAGACAAGGTTTTAGATCGAACCCGCCAGAGTAAACGGTTTCAGTTGGTGGTTTTGTATTTTCATATTTAGGATAAACTGATAAGAAACCTTGCGAAATGTTCCATTAACGTCCTTACGTAGCTGGTAATATTTGTTTTTTAGTTACATATACTTTTATTACTGACAGGTACAGTTTGATAGCTAGTTTAACTGATACAATCCCATGGCATTTCAAATTATAATTAAATACATATATGTATAGAAAATACTTGTCGTTTTCATATGATGAAAACCCAAACCATTTTATTATGTTTTACTATTTTGTATAAAACAAAATAACAATCCATATCTGCAATCTTATACATTATAACTTACTAAACGAGAAGATACTGTTTATTTTTCCCTTTTCCCTTTCTGTTAACGGTGTTGAAGTAGATTAACATTATGATTAACTTTAAACAAAATGTTCATCTGTGAACTTTTCCATCGGCAAACTAACATTGGGATTAAATCAATCAGTAGTTTTGTTTTATTTAGAAAATCGATATCACGTATCATTTTATGATTTGAACAAATCTTTGGGCCATTATTGAATGATATCATTACAACATTTGTTCACATTCGATTAATCATTTGGCCGAGATGATGCAGGGGCAGTAACTCCTCCTAACTAAATCTCGATGGAAAAATGTTAAAATGCAGTCATAATATGATGTAACATTTTGTACAGTCGATAAATCAAACCAAAGTGTCCATCCCTCCAAATCATCGAATCGGCCTTTCTGTCATTTTGTATTTTTAATGACAAAAAATTATGTAAATTGTATTCATAAACCATTGATGTAGTATTTTTGGAAAACTCTTAATACTAATGGTAGGTTAAAAATTGAATTATATCCGTTTCCGTTTTAAATTTGATAACGAGGAAATTTCAACGGTCAATTAGCAATAAAATTCAATAAATACAAAATGTTGAATATTTTAAAATGTTGATTTCAATCATAACCCTAGGCAATTAATATAAATTGAGTCATCTATAGGAACACGTTTAAGAGTTCGAACTGTTTTGGACTTGTTTGTAAAATATACATGCAATCTTATTGATTTTTTAATCGATACACCAGAATATAACCAAAATTATAAAAATACATGTAATGCAGTATGTATACTGACAAAATAGAAATCTACTGTAACAACATAAACAACTCAAAATTAATAAATATACATATCCATACATATGTTCAAATATTGATATACAATTTCTACATTAATACATTGTTCCGACAATAATATATTGCTCTTATATATCATTTCAACATAGATATTATGTTCCAAAATACGTCTATTGTTCCAACAAAAAACGCTGTACACAGATCCAACAAAAACACCGTACACAGATCCAACAAAAACACCGTACACAGATTATCAAATACACTATACGCAAATCCAACAAAATATATTATGTCTATGTTGGAAAAACGTTTTTCATGTATAACTTTGTTATCCCCTCATAAAATATAGCGTCTACATATAGACATTGTGGTAAAACATTAATAAAGCGTTAAATCAGAATTATTATAAATTCAAAACGTTCTATTTGCAATTAATAATAATTACAATAACACAATGTAGTTCGAGGTTCTTATATACTGTTTTATCACAACCAAGTTTGTAGGTCGTCTCAAAGCGGTTCACAAATTATTATTCGTGGTTATATTGTCAATTAACGTCAAATACCTTAAGCATGCAACTAAAGGGGACTATAAAATGTTTCTAACCGTATCATCTTTTCAGATAATCATGCAGAGTACAGGACATTAGGAAACTAAATTATTGTAACAATATATTGTACCAACACCTGGTGGGATTATTGTACAATATATAGAAAACCAATGTAATATTGTCCAGAGCTAAAATCTATAGTAATAGAATCCTAACTATAGGAAACTACCAATCACTTCCACTTCCTAACCGTCCAGTCATCCATTTGTTTTGTTATACTTTTTAAAATTGTGTTTTCCCTCTGGGAAAAATGAAAACGTTGTCTTAATGGAGTTTGATTGTTCAGCAGAGAAGGATTATTCGTAATTTGTATTATGAAAAATTAACAAGAGGCTCGTGGCCGAAGTACTGTTCAGTTTGCAGGGGACGGTCGCATATCATAATAACTATATCGTGTATGTTAATAGATTGTATCGGCTACCTTTTTTAATTTTCCTGGAATTCCTTACTATAACGTCCATCTACCTTATGTCATATACGATGTTTTATATTACAATGTGTCCATATCAATATGGTTGCTGCAATTATGAAAGGAAATGCGTTATCAGTTGTTGTATCTTTTGTTCAATGCCTTTGCTTAATGTTTTAGCATTAAACTATCTTTAAAATGAAGAAGCTAGGGGTTAGGGTTAAGGTTAAGGTTAGCAATGTCAAGCCAAAACATCCATTGCTTTAAAAGCACAAATTCTGAACAATTTTAAACATGATTGGAAAAGCTGTGTCCCAAGCCAATGCTATAAAACAGTTGTAAAATATGTTCAGATGAAATAATAGTCTTACATAAAAAGTCCCGTTATATTAATGGGGTTGTCGACATGACTGTGTGTCCGCTAGAAAAAGTGGGTTCGAGTGCATATTGCAACATATCTACCTAATATGATATGATAAATTGCTTTATAACGAGGCCAATATTTGCCTTGTGTCTGACACCTACTGTGAACCACACACGCAGACTAAGATCATCAGCCTCGAGCCCTCCGAGTAACCCCCAGAATTGCCGGTCTCGCCTTTCCGTATCCTTCCGAGACGAGACATTGGGTAAATGACAAGACATAACTTCCTCCCCATGCAGTATACAGATCGGATCTCTGCGGATATTTTACTTTATCTTACACCAATCAAAAACGATATACGTTTAAGGGTCTGGAAGGAAGACGTTTCACGAATGTGCATGCAGTGCTGAATTGATAAATAATCTTTAAACATTTTACCGCATCCAATGATCGATTTCCATCAAAGATAATGAAACGTAAAACATGATTGTGCACTTAACATATTCATATTCATAACTGGAATATTAATTGTAATTGAACTTTTGTAATGGTTTAAATCAATAAAAAAAGTCTATCTTTATGTGTAAAGCTTATAAACAAATGTTTGTATATATTCAGTGCAATCAAGCAATAAACAGTTAACACTAACAACCGGGGCTTCATGCCGAATACCACCCAAGAACGCGTGCATCAAGAGTGTCGAATTACCAACTAGATCGAAAGGCAACTGGGTGCTTTGTGCATGTGACGCATACATCGTGTGTCCTGATCTATTTATTTCTTTATTTACAGGCACCCCGATACAGTGGATCTAGCTAGTCAGGAATTCAAGTGTGCGTACAATGTTAAAATTAAATTTGTTAATTAATTAGTTTGCTTTAAATTTAGTCTATTGATACAAATTACAATGAAAATCTTGTCGGCAACCAAGTGAGTCAAGAACAGAAAATATCGTGCTAGTTGCCATTTCCGTTTTTTCAATCTGGGAACAAATGTTAATATTCCAGGAAAAGGTTTTGAAGCTTAAGAAGTTTATTAAAGCGATGCCACTTAATCTTCTTCTCGCGCGATCATAAAATAGTTTGAACACAACCAAAATACTCAAGTTAAATATTTCATTTTCCTATATCAAAATGCTATACTTTACAATATTGTGGTCACAACTGCTGCTCAACGAAGTTTGGTTACGTATAATGTTTGTTCCATATTGCATATACTATGGAAATATTTGATTCCAAAACAATTTACGTACATTTTATTTTAATTATTCCTGCAAATCTAGACATCCTTTGTTTTCTTTTACTGTTGATTTTTTTTTATATTTGGTTGGAAGTTTTTTTCTTGAAACAGAATCAATAAATGCATATACCAAATTATAATGTTTTGTTTAGCAAGTCTTGTGTAAACTTTTTGAAATAGGAATGAAAACCCAATTAATTAAATTATGATTACATTAGTCATCACAAGCCTGTTTTTAGATATAAAAAAATAACCCAATATTTGTCAAAATAGTGAAATCATTTGCCGTGACGTTAGTAGTACTATAAAAAACGCATGTTTTGAAAGCTTCTCATTAGAAAATATAATAGAATTCATTTTTTATATATTTCAAAATATTTATTCTTTGCTTAAATACGGAACACTTTAAACATTACTTAACATTTACTTTACTACTCTGTTGAAATAAAATAGAATAACTATTTGGAAAGACACAAATAATACACGGCAGCTAATCATATTAATAGGTTATTTGCAGGGGTCCCTAGCTAAGTCCCATGACAGATGATATTTATGAAATGAACTTCAGGGAGTTTCATAAAGTTCAGATAGAATCAGAGCGGGTTGTGGATTCTCTTTATCATTTGCTGATCAACTGAGCATTTTTCATTACAAATTTGGTGAATTCTATTCCAAGGAAAAACGTATCCAATGCTTTGTTCCTGAAACTTGTTTTTTTGTGACCTCATGAAGGCGTTACTACTGTACATATGTAATACATCCAAATTGTATGTGATTGAGTTTTTACACTGCATAACAGTATATGATAAAATTAATTAAGTTTAATGACAAGAACACTTGCAGTAGTCATTTGATTAAATGATATACGAATAACACGACATACGATTTATAATACAAGTAAGGAAAAAACACATCTACAGTTCGGCGTGAAAATTTTGCACATGTATATAAAGCGAGAAATTTTAAGCTAACAAACAACTCGATTCTGATTCAGACTCTACTTCATTGGAAAATTGATTGAGTTAGTTGTTTTTTTCCTCTTATATTTTGAGTTTTACATGTTTAAGTATGTGGTCATTTCATAAGTTTCCATTAGATAACAATGAACATGATTTTATAGAGAAGTTAAGCGAATCCATAGAGAAATTAATAACACAATGATAAGTGATGGCGTCTACTTTCATTCAATGAAAATCTTTACAGCTATAAAACACACTTGATGTCAGAAACCTCTGAGAAATTCTACAACAAAAAGAATAAAGTTCTCAATTAAATTTAGCGACGAAGTCGGTAGAAGGTTGATGGTGCTTCACACTATGCTGTAAGCATCATCCAACTTTCAAATTTAAAGTTACCGTTCATTGACGTCATCCTTCACGTGCATTATTCTATTAGCATCAATGATCATTCCTCTCCAGGACTTTCCGATAAAAAATAACATTTTAAAACGTTGAATGATTGAGTTATGTGTGGAATAAAATCATTACTTTAGTTCGTCATCTTGACTCCTAGTAACAAAAACCTACTGGCGTGTGTAAATAAATACATGACATATCATATGGCCAATCGATGTGATGTTTAACCCATTCGGATACCAAACCAATACCTGATCTGTTCCAAACTTTAATTAATGGTGTTATATTCTATATAATGTCGAGACTTGAAATACGTGCGGACAAACTTATCTATACTCGAGGTCTATCGGTACATTTAGGGGTCTGTGTCGATTTCCACTCCTCCCCGTCCATTGTGTATTAAGCGGTGAACTATTTCAAATAGCAGTGACATCTGTCAGTTGCTCCATGATCAAACTTTGTATGAATACACCGGTTTGTTGCTCATTACAGGTTCATTGTTAGGTACCATTAGTGTCATTCTAGCAGTATTGTAGGCTGAAATAGCCTACTGTGAACATACCTGACGCTCCGTTAATTGAGACGGGATCATAATAGGTCATATGAAGGCCTGTATTGATTCTTGTTGGTTAATATTAAGGAAATTCTATTCAGTTATCCTAAATATTTTCTCACTGCTCATGAAAGGAAATGAAGCCGACAATTTGTTGCTTTATATCATAATCGTGTTGCATTCATAGGTAATCTTATAAGGTTGGTGTAAACGTGCAGATAACTGTCAAATACAGACACATATTACATTGTGAGGATTGTTCACGTCCTTTGTATTATGATCTGTCGGACCATTTGACTAGGAATTTAATAAAACACTTACCTATAGGATGTCCTGCATTCCAAAAGAAATTGGAAAATAAGGAATTAATTATCCAGATACTTCTTACAAAGGCCTCACGCGTTCAGATGTACCATGCTGAACAATTGCTAGCCTGGTTAAATGGAAAATAAATTTGATAAGACTATGGCGTCCCCCGTGGTACTGATAAGTGAGTCATACTTTAAGAACAAACACATATTTGTAGGCGTTTATTTATAGATATAACTAATTTTATTTATTTGTTTCCATGAATCAATGTTCTTACAATTGTAATATTTCAAATTATATCTTATTGACTACCATGGCCCGATCCTCTAAATCAAATTGTATATTTTCTTTTGTATACTGTATTTCTTGACTTCGATGTTTCTTCTATTAATTATTGTATTTAAATGAATTCAATGATTCTATTATTTGTAATATTTCCTTGACTTAAACTATTCATCCTTTGCAAAAACGTTAATTTTCTATTACTTTTATTTTATTTTATCATTATATGTATATAACATTACTTTACATAGACTATAAAGATTCACCTATTATTAATAAGTAGATTTTTTTTATATTTATACTTGTAATTATATTTCATTGACAATGACGCTTTATTTAAATATTTGGACATTATTTATCTTACATTGATTAACCGTAAACACATATAAGTGGCTTTTTAGTATTGGTTAATTGATATATTCTATTATTTTTAATATAGAAATGTGCGCCTTTACGTTATTAATGATAGTAAAGGAATTGTTTGCTATGTCTGTCAAGGTTCTTCACTTGGTTTTACCATAATATTGTCATGTACTTTGATCCCTACTAAAAATATCAAAACTAACAATTAATCCAATTATAGAGCAGTTAATTTAGATTAAATGTTTTGATTTGTTTGGTGTTCTCTGGCTTTCTTTTGCTCTTGTTTGTATAGACCGGAGATTCCAATGTTAAACTTCTCTTTATCTGTTGGTGATATGCTAAAACACATATCGAACTCCCCACATATGTTACAAAAAACAACACAAAGGGAAATGTACAACTCTGCAAGAGGCTTACTCTTGAGAAATATAGTCAATGAATATCAAAAGTTATTAAATTTAAAGGTACAAATCAACATTTATATAATCAAATAAATAGTTGATATTTTTAATAAGTGTGCAAGCAGGTTATGGATTTATATGTGTTACTGCTGTGGTTAGGATTGGTGAGTGCGGTATCAGTGATTCTTGTGTCAGGCCGACATGACATCCTAGATCGTGAGGTTGATGGAATCAGTTAAGAAATGTGCATGATTGACGTTGTTGATAGGGTAATCCGCTGGTATTATTGCCTGCGGTTGAGTTTTGCGGTCACTGGTATTAACTCTTCAATGTTTATTGAAACGTGAAATACGTCTCGTCAAACACAACTTTATGCTATTGGAATTCATTGTGAAGACAATTAGAAGAAAATAAAGACTATTTCGTTGAGATGTCCTACTTTAGCAAAATATTATGTAGGTTCTGTACAATTACAAATGTAAATTGTTTATAAATCCTCGGCTCGTATTTTTAAAGACTTGGTTTGTATTTTAGATGTAATTGTACTTGTAATTTGCAGTTATCATTCATGGGTTCACTAAATGACTTTGTTTATCAAACTTCCTAATGTTCTTTGAATATAATAATGTTTAGATACCGCACGGTATGGTAATATTGTTCAATCAGATGTCACATATTTTCTATGCGACGTTTTTCGATATTGTTTTGTGCTCATGGTTTGTTCATTTTCTTAAACGGTTAGACGTTTCGAAAACCAAAATACCATGGAAGGTAGACAGGGAAAATACCAGATTACACATTGTGTTTCACGTCTGTTGTTAATACACTGTAGAAAGTCGATTATTGACTAATTTTATAGCACATGCACGACTACTTTTTTGTAGAAAATACGATCTTCATAATCCGTTGCGTTTATTTCTGCTCATAGTATAATCTACAGAGTGTGTGCAGCTTAGATTTCTGCATTTGTTGGAATAGGCATGGTTCGTTCACGTTTGTTTCTCCACCGAGTATAATCCTACATTAAGTGTTGTTTTCTCATATACTGGTAGCGGTGCGATTGGTTTTTTTTCGGTTGGCATATTAAGATGATTGAATAGGCATACTTCTACATTTCACTTTACCTGCATACATTTGATAACCATGTCAAATAATATATTAATAACTTCTCTTTATAAACGTACATGTCAAACAATAATATAATTTAAAGTATTGACTAATACTGAGAGTTACACGTGCATGGTAAATTAAGACAAAAACGTACATACGTGTGTCTTTTGTCAAAGTAATCATTATTAATCACAAAAGTGAGGTCACATTGCAAACGTGGTAAAATAGGAAAATCATGTACATTTTATATATATGAATTAATAGAATATACATAGTAATAGAATAAATATGTTAGTATATAATGACAGAATAATCAAGCAACTGTGTAATGTTAGAATATGCACGTGAAATGTAGTAATAGAATATACATATACATAAAACCTAGTGTCGCTTTGTTTCAATGTTCCTCTTCTACAAGATACAAGAAACTGTATTTAACGTCGCATATATCAAACAGAGAAACAATAGCGCTGTGGCGCTATTTTTTGCGACACACATGATAAAAAGCAAAAAGAAAATAACAAACAAGCTATACACTATCTCAGAAAGCTAGCACATAATCAGCGAGTAAAACATACAATAACATAGCAGCATATAAATAGATATCACAGGCACTAAATTTAATGTACTATACTAAAAATGGTGTAATGAGATAATAGTGAACACCTGCATATCACAGAGGTGTTGCTATATAATAGGAGGGTTAAAACACTTCAAGTGCTAGGTCTGCTCTTCTGTTTCGTTTGTTATTTTAAAATATTTGCCTGATTTGTGTTGACGTTCTAACAAAGTTTGACCTTGTGTGTTGACGCAATGATGTATTTTGTCTTATTTGGTTAAAATCCCTCCAATCATACTGAAGGAGAAGAATTTACCTCACTTTCCACTATTGAGTCTCCCCTCTCTGCCCCCCGGGGGGGGGGGGGGGGGGGGGCAACCTACATTTATACAAAATTGAGTTCCCTTCGTCGAAGGATGCACAAGGTCAAAATACGTCTTAACGAAGGTTTTTCAGTTCAAGAGGAAGTGCGGCCGTACATAACATAGCATTTTGTATTACGAAGGTGTGTGCATGAAATAGCATTTTGTATTGACTGTAAAATATATAGATTGCTAATTTCACAAAATATAAGCACGGTATAAAATATCGAGTTTCACCCATTAATCATTCTGATTTTAGCTATTGAGAGCGCTTTTTTGCATTTATTTGAAAGCCCTAACCTAAGATTACTACCTAAATATAGTTCTGCTTAGAATGAAATAACCGATTTCTCTCATTTCATATATCCTAACATTGTGATGCGCTTAAAAACTGACGCTTCTCACTGATTTGCAAAAATATGAGCACACTAAAATAGGTTTATTTACGGTAAGCTGTTTTAGCTTTATGGTTTGAACAATGGAATATCCAACATAGGGGGAGTTTTGTCTAGTAATCTTCAACACAAGATATTCCCTATACAGTTCTTTTCTTTATCAAAACAATACAGAGGGGATGACAATGCGAATAATTCAATAGATAAAAGTAATATTTCATTGGTTTGGTCTCAATAAAGTTACGGATACTTGTAACTATTCATAAAGTAAAACGTAATTAACATTCCATGTTTCTCTGTTGTTTACAGTGACAAGCGGTTCGAGAATTCCCGTGTAATTTAGTTTATGTAATTGGTATGTCTGCAGTTTCCCCTCGTGAATATCTCTCTTCAAAAACACAGACTAAAATTTTGTATCAATTTGGTATTGAAATATGAGTCTCAGCAGATTTGATGAAAATAAAAGAGAAATTTAGCGAAGACAGTCCCATGACAAACAGAAATCAATGAAATATTAATATGACACTGAAATTTAATATGAAATCAATGTCGAATTCAGATATTTGTTCTAATCGACTTGGATTAGCTGTCAATTATTGCTTTATAATCTAACCAAGTTATAGAAGGGACGTATTAAAGTGTATTATAAGATGGGGATCGGCTTTCAGAGACAGACTCCTAATATGGTTACTAGTATTATCGGAAGGGACAGCTTTCTGCCATTATCAGTTGATCAGCCGATTAGCCCGGAAATAATTCTAACTCGTTGTTTGAGTGCGGGGAGCTTGAATCCGGATTTTGACATATAAAGAATTTGCTATGCCAGAAGTATGAAATGTCATCAGAACCGCTGACAAAAACGTTCACATTATACTCCAATGGACAAACATGCCATGAATATTAAAAAGTTGAAATAGGCTATTTTTTTAAACTTTTGTTGGCACTGTGCTGTTTGACCTTGTACATGTCTTCCGATCACATCGGCTACACGCTTGTTGTCCTATAACGTTATTTATTACTTCTGTGTTGTCTTTACGTTATAGTTGAACAAATACAACACGAATACATGTATATGTTAAAAAATTAAATAAAAAAAAACAACAACAACAACATGTACATATATAGCTATAAAAATAAAAGTTGTAATTTTTTTACCAATAGTGAACTTCTCCTCGATTTAAATGGAACAATATGCGACATATTCTGAAACGTTAACAGCTTAATCTCTATAGCGATATCCGCTATATGCGTACACGCCATATCGATGTAACAACAATATGGATATATGATGTTAAGGCAGAGAGTTCCATCAATTTTAGATTAAGTATTACTATGAGTTCGCTTATATATTAGTTGATAAACAGTTCCTGTAGGCCCCAATATTCCACCATTTCAAAATTGAGAATTAACTCAAATTCCAAGTTCATGGTCGACGATAATTTCAATCTTAATAAAACTCGGTGTATTTGGAAACCTTGCATGAAAATGTAGGGCACCTACATTCACTCGAGTTGATTTCTTGTTAAATTAAATTGGTTATCAAACAATTTTATTTTCGTTTGAGTTACGAATAACCTTTTAACATTACCCCCCACCCCCCCCACCCCCGGATATTAAAGTTAGAAAAGTTATTCATTATTTCTTCGAAATAACGAATAACTCCCTCGTGTTCGTTTCTGTCTCAATATCATATCTCAATATCATACTTAAACTTTACAATGATGACATTTCGTAATTGACTGAAGTTTAATGACGATTTCAAAACCGCCAAAAAACAAATGGATGTAATGCTGCAGTTTATTTCGATGGGAAAGCTTGGGCTTAATTAAAGATAACACTTCTTGTACGTATTAAACAACATATACTTCGCTGCACGCCGCGAAATAGCTGTTTTGTAAAATATCATCCTTTTCTCCTTTCCATTACACAGAACTTAAGCGATCATGCGCCGTTCATGAAATTGTTTTCGCTTTGTCGCGGCTAACAGGCGCCGTCTTATATATAAAACCCGAACTCGTCGTACCCATGGAATGTTCAGAGAAAGAGTTTTTCTCCTGCCCAAAAAACTCCAACAACACAGGCGAAGTATTATCTATGAAATTATTCAAGTGAGGTGGCACTATAAATGATACCGTTGGAAGCACGGTCCCACAACAAACAGAACACAATAAATCTCCAGCACACACGCAGGCATACACACATAAGGAGATGTTAGCCATGTGACATAGGACTAGTAGTTTGCACATGATAAGGCAGCTCCTGTGAATTCCTCAAAATTGTATTGATTAATGTATATGCCTATTGTACTGATTATATAAATTGTATATTTATGTACTTTAAACCACTTTAAAGTGGCTAATTCTAGCTAGAAAGGGCGCTATATAAAATGTGGCATATTTATTTATTTGTACATTTATTTATTTGTATAATTGTTTATTTGTATATTTATTTATTTGTATATTCATTTCTTTGTATATATATTTATATAACATGGCACCAATAGACCTTTCAAGAAACCCCGGAAAAGCGCCAAAGCGCCGATTAAGAAAATGAAACAGAGCCTTTTCTAGCCAACAAAAAACGACGTTTGATTTATCAAATGACACTTTGTTGTTAAAACAAAGAGCCGTTTGATAAATTAAATGTCGCTGTCTTGTTTCTTCGTCGTCACAACAAAACGAAAAGGCGAAAAAGGCAAAACTTGCCTAAATCCACCGTACATATCTTCAAGGTACATCGTGTAACATTGTTTAATTTGCGCCCTCTAGCGTACAGAGGAATATCAAAAGTTATCTCCCCTGCCACTCATCAAATGGAATATTGAATGAATTAAAGACACTTATTATAACTTAACATTAATAATTGATGCATCCATTGTCTTCGGTTGACGTTGACAAATTAACACGGTATTAATACATTACGTAATTGTACAGCCTAATACGCTTCCCGGAAAATAGCCTAATTATGAAGACCCATTACATATTGCAGTGATATAATGCGTCATTATGTTATGTTAGTAATGAGGAAGGCTTAGCAAACGGTATAATCGATACCTTGATAAAAGGTAGACAATCCAACATGATCACTTGTAGCAATACCCTAGCCGTTCGATGGCGGATGATGTATAAGAAAGGTGATCCAGTCAATTCATCGGCTTTCACCTCGTTATCCATCCATTTTTCTACCCAGCGCATCTTTTGTGCCTATCATTAGCCGATCCTAAACAGAATTCCCCAACCCATTATTGTATTCGGGATCATTACAGCGCTTTGATTAAACGTCTATAGTTCACCGTTTGATGAAGTTACAAAAAGATGACAAGCGTACGATTGACTCAGACGAGAACATCCATTAGCTGATTATATCTCCTAACATCGCCATTGTGTACGAACGGCATTCACTACTACTTGATTGTCATGATCAAAATTTAATTTTGTCCGTTTTTATCACTACACATTACAGTAATTGCCTCGCTCGCACCATCGTGTGAGGGTGTTCTAAGGAACTGCGTGACTGAAGAACACCAGCGTACCGACTGGTACACTGTATCAGTATCACAGACTCCCGAGTGTGTCTAATCATAGAACCAAGAGCCAGAAAGAACCCGGCAAATACAACTGACACATGTTGGTGTACTATAACAAAATCATCATTTCATTGTGAAGCTTGTTTGCTGTATGAACTCCAACGCTATCGTCTCGTCCCTCTGATGTTAATGAGATTTTACGAGAGGTAAAGTCAATACAAGATTATCATGACACTAAATATACCAGCGGTCATAAGATTGTAATTTTATAGACTTTTAATGGATTTTAGTGTCATGTGATCGGGGGTTGTTCTTATACTGATGTCTGGATCAGGTATAAAACGGAACCACTGTGTTCTTAGCAGGACAATTGCGAAAAGAAACCTAGACCAAATGTTAATACAATTTTCGGGTTTATTTTTTTCTGTTTAGAAAATTGGTGTTTGTTACGAGATGTTACGTTTTAAAAGATTTTAAACACATCAGACAACTGATTCATAGGTTCAAAATGGTCGCCTGCTTGTAGAAATAAGTAACGACAATACATTAAGAAACAAACAGTAATTTCTAGAGTGTTTGTCCTTCAAGGTCGTTTCGTCGACCGTGTTTACATAAAATTCAATGATGAAATAGAAATTAATTTAATCTATTTTTATAAATAGATATGTATGGAATGAAAATGAATGGTAGGGTGCGATTCACAGAATGTGTTCTTTACGTTCATGAATTTTGCAAAGGTTCTTGAAGAGATTTCCTTAGAGCTAGGATAAACAGTTAACTGGATCCTTCCTGCCTAGGTAGCAGTATACAGTAGAGGGTTGTTTATCAGAGTCGGGCCATTTCTACTGTATACTGCTACCCTGCCTAATACACGAGAAAGAAAAACGATGTTGTAACACAAGCGGTGATGTCAGAAATGACGCCCCGATACAGTCACTCATCCCCTATCTACCAGGGTCTAATCAATACCACATGTGTCCTCTGCGGGATGAAATCTCCGTTCGCACCATAGAACCAATCTGCCTGTTTATTCTTTGAGCTTGGATGTTATTCCATCCCCCCTACAGTAGTACCTGTGTCAGCTGGATGACGCTGTTTGAAGCGTTGGTTCGTTTTCTAACCCGCCTGTAAGTTCGTCCCGCAAACCTTCAGTTGGGGACACATCTTGGCAGTTGGTTTTCAATCAAGTATTGGGATATTGTTTTGGCCAAAAAACAAAGCACGACACACCATTGCAACTAGGGGTTAGATTCCACTAAAGGATGTTGGTAATGACTTAGGGCTGGAGGTCTTGATCCCGGTTTCTAACATTTGTGAGATTGCCCTGGATGACAACTAAGGGGGTTTTAACATCATTAGAAAAACCTCTTCAAACCCTAACAACCCTCAGCCAAATTTGTCATTTTCTTTAGCACATGCATTTGCATATCGCATATCGTTCACCGCGACGTCGATAGACACGTCGATAACCGTCGGACCGGAAAGAGTAAAACGAGACTCGTAAGTAAACAGGACACGCCTCCAATCAGTCAAGCGAGCAATAATACTACCGAATTTCACAACCACCGTTGCGTTACTTTTTCCGTCAGAACTCTTGCCTGGGTTCATAAGGAGATATATAGGGTATATCGTGTGGTGAGGAGAAGATGAAGTAAAATACTAAACAACAAAAAAGTCATTGACTGTTCATTGAATATAACTACAGTAGCTTTGTTTCAACATTTTCTCAAATGGATGGATTTATAAGGTACAAATAAACCTTCATACTTGAGCTCTTTTATGGATTTTCAATGGCAGTAATGACATCTGGGGTACAAACCAAAAAAAAACAAAAAACTTAATAGCGACTGTGTCATTTATTTGCTTGTATCACAGCCTTGATACGTTGACACGTAGACAGTGTGTGACGTTCTAGGACGTTTGCAGGAAAGTAGTTCTGGTCCTGCATCAACGCTTGAGTGAGTTTTTGAAAATTACTGTGCTGATTTAAGGCGTGTCGAACTCGTTGACTTCAGAACACAATGTAGATATGTGTTTTTTTTTTTTTTATCCCATTGAGATTTTTTTGTAGAATATTATCCAAGATCAACAAAAAGAGAATTTGCTTTTATACAATGCATTAATAAAGACTGACTCATGTAGTTTTCATTTATTCATATGTCCTAACAGAAGAAATTCACAAAGTGGTGTTTAAGTTCACATTTTCAACAAGTTGGTGATTTCAAATATTGCAACTGATAGCGAGGAAGTTCTGATTCTCCAGTGTTTTAGATTTTAAATGCAAAACATAGACAGACTCCCGTCGAGAAACTAGAGCTCTATTGATGACAGATATGGGAAGTCTACAGGCCTAATATAAGCTCTTGATGACGTGACTGGTGTCGGATTGCATTGTCTTGTTAAATAATGGAGCCAACTCAAAGAGGTTGCAAAAAAAGGGGACAGCGACAGGTCTCAATAAGTCATCTCGATAAAGGGCCCCAGTCAATTTATATTGACGACAACTCTGTGCGATGAGCACAACAAATTCCACGTCAAACTACGACGCTGTCACCACCAATATTGTCACGTTCGATTTATACGTGATACGCTAGTTGACGTCTTGTTAAAATTGAACCCAAATAGGGCCGCCATGTGCGCAAATGCGGCGACTAGAAAGCAATGATCTTACGGTGACCGTGGCCAAAAAAAAAACTGGTATGGTATTGTAGTACATGACGGTCATTAGGAGGAAACACGTGGTCCGCCAGACCTGGGACGTTCAGATGTCCAAGGTGCAACAGACGACGGATCCTTGTAACACAGTAACCAAAATGATGCCCAAATTGACGTTTACCTGACCAACTTGGAACACTCCAATAGGTCTCTCTCTTTGTCATTATGCGACAGACGCGGAGTCGTTTAATTTTGGATTTTAAATGAGCCTTTTTGATTTTCTAGCTTGCAGAACTGACCTAATAGGTTTTACTTCATTCACCAACAAACAACACCTTCGGTGCGGCAAGACCCTTCCCAGTCTTTCGGATAGTGTGTCGCGCGTGAATGAAATCAAAGAAAGGAAAGGTATCTGATCAACAAAACTAACCCCCTTTTCTATCAGCATAAACGTCATCCAACAAACAATTGTTTGCAGTTGCTTTGTACAGGGACACTTACCAACGATTTCATGTTTTGGTATTGTGTTTAAATTTAAGCGTCAACACACACAAACTAAACATTGCTGTTCTTATGTTTCAAATACGTTCTGCAGCAGCGTATCATCAGTGAGATGTATACTCCGGTATACACAACGCCGTGAAAACGCCATAAACAGGAGAGAATGATAATACTGACCTCGAAATTCTTAACCTTAGTTTTAGGGTTTCGTAATTATCTGATTGTCAATGTCCCGTTCTTTATCAATCCACAGTTTATATTCGATTTCGCATTTTATCGTGTTTATGTGTGAATCCGCGTAATGGATTCGCAGTTTTGAATTAATTTACCTGTAGTTTAGCATAAAGGTACCCTGGTATACGAAATTTGCGGAATTGCCTTATCCGGAAAATATCTTTGTCACGACAAGTACCCAGTATACAGTGTTTTGACCCGATACATCACTGTTGCTCTCAACTAAATTCAATATAACCTACACAAATCTACCAGGGAATTGTTCACTATACATAATGCTGATGATGACGACGATGAGGACTATGCTAGGTCGCTACGAGAGGAATACATTTTCAGGTATTTGTTAACTAATAATCATAGACAGGTTGTCTTAAGTTAAGTAAAAGACATTCAAAAATGTGTATTAGGAAATGGTCATTGTTTTATGCGGTTTTTTCCTGATGCGTTTTTTCCTTTTCTTTCGCTGTCACTTGTTTTCCAGATGTTTTATTTCCATTTCCGTTGCATCTTTTGTTCCTGATGTGTATTTTCCTTTTCTTTGCCCGTCTCTTTTGTTCCTGATGTGTTTTAGCTCACCTGTGCTAAATATTTTATCGATGTGTATTGCCGCTGTGGTATAAACATTCCTTTTGTACTGAAGCTGATATTTATTTAGTCCTGGTGACTTGACGCAGTAGTATAGTTTGTCTTTGTTTGATGAAACTGTGGTACATGTTGTACTTGTTTGTTCACGCTGTGGTATATACTGCCCCTGTGTGTTGATGTTGTGGTATATTTAGCCTTTGTGTGGCGACGCCATGGTATATTACGCTGTTATGTGTTGAATATGTAATATATTTTGCCCCTGTGTGGCGACGCCATGGTATATTCCGCTGTAATGTGTTGACTATGTAATATATTTTGCCCCTGTGTGGCGACGCTATGGTATATTCCGCTGTTATGTGTTGACGCTATAGTATATTTTACCCATGTGTTGCGACGCCATGGTATATTCCGCTGTTATGTGTTGACTATGTAGTATATTTGCCCCTGTGTGGTGACGCCATGGTATATTCCGCTGTTATGTGTTGACTATGTAGTATATTTTGCCTCTGTGTGGCGACGCCATGGTATATTCCGCTGTTATGTGTTGACTATGTAGTATATTTTGCCCATGTGTGGCGACGCCATGGTATATTCCGCTGTAAAGTGTTGACTATGTGGTCTATTTTTTGAGAAATACGTTCCCAAATGTTTGGAAATTATGTTCTTAAATTGTTCTCAAGTCGTTCTCAACTTCTTCTTTAGTTTTCTAATAAATATATACTGATAACCAATGATACAAAAAAGTAGCGAATGTATCATTCTGCCGGTAGGTGGTATAAAGTAGAGTATAGATGGTATTACGTGATCTAGCCGGTTATGCCAGGAAAAGTAATTTGCAGTCTAATTAACGAGTGTATCACTGGGTTGAAATTCCTGTATATGTATTTCGTATCTTTTATGATACAATTTTTAACACCTTTTTTTTCATCAGGTCTCTTATGTAACTTTTTTTTCAATATTTTCAATATTTTCTTTTACTGTAAGTATTGTTGTTTTTTACACCAAACTCTAATTTTTAAACAAAATGTTAACACATTTGTTTTATTTGTCAACGAAATTTTATTTAATTTTAACGCCAGGTTCAAAGTGGTATTGCATGTATGGCGGTGTTTGGCTGTATCTTCGATCGGAGACATATTACAAAGCAAGAAAGAAAATTTACCAATGGATCATGCACCTACAATATAAACTTGTAAATTGAAAGTTTACA
Organism: Mizuhopecten yessoensis; assembly: GCF_002113885.1. Taxonomy (NCBI): domain Eukaryota; kingdom Metazoa; phylum Mollusca; class Bivalvia; order Pectinida; family Pectinidae; genus Mizuhopecten; species Mizuhopecten yessoensis. Next base: position 634,772 of record NW_018408396.1, on the reverse strand, counting down.
AATAAAGTAAATGGTACTTAACTAAAAGGGAATGCGTCTTAAAACGAGGCTGTACCCCGGACTGCTACTATGCCTAACATGCTATCGACACAAATATATGCCTTTAGTTTGATCAGTCGTTCAAATCTCATAACAGAGTAATGTTTGACGATCGATATAGAAGCTGAGTTCATGCCGTCGAGTCTTATTAAGTGTATAGAATGTGATAAGACCTATCAGTCTAAGAAATTCATCAACAGATACATCAGACTCAAACACGGCCATGTTACTGGCAGATTTGCTTATGTTACCACAGTAAATCAAATGTCTAACTCAGTGTTACTTTTTTTTATTTTTTATTACAGACCTAAAGCCCGATACTGAATCAGCAGGGTAGATAATTCACCATTATAATATCTGCTGAGGCCTGAGGAATATCTGATATTGGTGATAAACCGGAAATAAAAAAAGTGAAGTCCTTGATGCAAATCCGGAACACCATTCTCTTGATGGTATAAATATAAAACTGGAGGCACAGTCGATTAAAGGAGTTGATGCATAACTTGAGTTGCAAAAATCTGAAGAAACATTTCATCCAGCTGTCTTTGATTAAGAGAGCGTGGATTATGCTCCCCGAAAATTTTCGGGGGAGTATATAGTTACCGCTTTGTCCGTCCGTCCGTCCGCCCTTTTCGTGTCCGGAGCATAACTTTACCAACATTTAGGCTAGGATCATGAAACTTGATGTGTACATCAGTCATACTAAGGCGATGTGCACAAAATTTGGGCCAACAACCCCTTATGTACAGAGTTATTGGCCTTTGTTGCCCTTTGCTAAAATGCCATGTCCAGATCATGATTTTGCCTGCTGTTAATATAAGCTAGGGTCATGACTATTGGTGTGTACATATAGGTCACACTCAGTTGTTGTGCACTGTACCGTTTCCAAGGTCTGCAGCCCCTTGATAGTAGAGTTATTGCCCTTTACTAAAAAATAAGACACATATACATGTATGTATGTTAAATTATTATTTTACTTCTTCAAAACTACCCATTTCATCATATTTTTACCAATATGTGTCATAATTCTAATCAAATGCAAAATTCACAAACAGAAAAAGTCTCCAATAAAGTTGTTTTCGGGGAGCGTACATCAGTTCCACTAGTACTGTTACTCTTGTTCTTTAGGTTATGTCCGGTATCTACGCGTGAATTCCAAATCTGCATTACTTCAAATACGCATGATCACACTGAGAGTGTAATTCGTATAGCAATCAATTATCTCTAAACTAATATATGGATTATACCAATTTTAACATAGAATCTAACGGAAAACAATAAGTCTATACCTAAAGCATTCAAATTTTGAATCAAAATACGCCTTTCATTGCTAACAAGTTGACACTCAACGCCATAAATAATGATTCCGGATAGTTTCGGAGAATGCCTTTCATTTCTTCCTTGCGCCATAAGTAATTATTCCGGATAGTTCCGGATCCTTTATTATTAAACTGTGTGTTTGCAGATTCCGGCCGCCAAAACAAAAACCAAACAAAAACATGACAGATAATAAATCCGCAAACACACAGTATAAAAATAAAGGATCCGGAACTATCCGGAATAATTACTTATGGCGCAAGGAAGAAGTGAAAGGCATTCTCGAATGGATATCCACAGATGCAAAATGGACTATCGACAATATTAACTCTATAAATGTCATACTTAACTCTTTCCGTACCGCAAATCCGGTCCGGATTCCGTACAAATGGAAACTACAAATGTGCCTCAGTTTATTATGTATAATATCCAATTTACGTTCTCCAAAACTGAAGTAAATAGTAGGGGGTGGTTGTACATTTGAATGAAGAGAGTTTTTTAAATACATATATAGAAGACAACAATCGTACTGACAGATCTATCGAGTTCCAGTTACAAAGAGTGGAAGGTATAAAGGAAAGATTTGTAAGAGAAAGCCCAAATAGAGGAACTCTATAATCACAATTATTTTTAAGAGTGTAAATGTTATTTTCTGCAATAGTAGGTGGCAGGAGATCGTTTAAATAATCTGGACTTAAGTTGTTGTGCATTTAATATAAAATTTGAAGTTTTCTTCTGTCCTTAAATGACCATAGCTGTTTATAGGACGTTAAACAAATTAAAACCAAACCAAACGTTTCCAAACATTTTTGATGATTTGAAAGAGTTTCTAACCCTGTTTCAAAATGT
>NW_018408396.1:559179-630388 GCF_002113885.1 Mizuhopecten yessoensis | reverse complement strand
ATAATATGCCCCCCCCCCCCCCCCTTGCGCTTGAACTAAAAAACTACTCCCAGATGCTTATGATGGTCTGTAAAATCTTGATCTTTTCCATCAAATTTCAAATATAAATCTTCGTCGAAAGTGCGCTTTTTATTATACCGAGCGAGACCCATACTCGTTACCAAGCAAGGACAAACAAAAATGTCGGGACTTCCTTATAAACGATAGTAGGAATAGATAAGGAGGGTATCAAAACCAGATTTTTTTAATCTCAATTGAAAGGTTTTTTAACTTGCATTGTCAGCATTAACGAGCAAAGTATACTAAAGCAGATGTGATATTTTAGCATAAAGTATAACAATATCTAGTTGTACCAGGGACCGTTACATAAGGCGCCCAAACTAACCCTGTAGACGCAATTGATGCTTCAGAAAATGATAACAATGCCATAATACAACTGCATACCAAATCTAAACAAAATCGGTCAATATCCAAATGTCGACCAATTAAGATCCGACCTTACACGGAAATTTTGTCAAATAAAAAATCAAAGCAGGTCGCAGTAGTGTTCGTAGTAACATTGCACACTTTAACACAGAATATGTAAGGGATATTGTAGAATGCGTAATTTCGTTATCAGAAGACCAGTCAGCAGCAGCCATTTTTGTGGAAGATATTGACTTTAGTTTTGCCATATTCAAGAACAACATCGAAACATTCCCTTAATATTTATTGCGGTCCATAAAACAGAACAGAAACCAGTACTTTAATTGTAATGGAGGACCATTACAGATGTCCCCCAAACTGCCCCCATAGTCGCAAAGATGCATCAGAAAAGGATCGCATTGTCATATTACACCTACAATGTACATACTAAAGTTTGATGAAATTGAGCAATTTCTAAATTGCGACAAATCAGAAGCCTCCGTGTGGTTGCTATGGCAACGAAACGTATGTGATTGAATTTGCAGTCCCCTTATACCCCTCTATACCAATTTTCATCAAAATCGAACATTATCTAAATTTCGACCAATCAGAAGCCTCCGTAAGGTTGCTATGGTAACGAAACCTATGCGGTTTTATTTGCAGTCCCTTAATACCCCTATATACCAATTTTCAACAAAATCGAACAATATCTAAATGTCGATCAATCAGAGGCCGTGGCGGCCATCGTCGTTGACCGATCAGAAAATGAAAGGTCATTTGCACACCCCTTGACCATGATGAGCACTTGTGTAAAGTTTCATTTAGTTCGTTTTAACAGTTTTTGAGAAAAGTGTCGGACACTTTTACAGCGAAACCCGAGAATAATAATAATAAGAAGAAGAAACGGAGTAAAACCAATAAGTCCACCACTTCGTTTGGGAGACTTAATAATAAGAAACGGAGCAAAAACAATTTCTAATTTGTTTGGGGGACACAATTATTATAGCCCTATATGTCTCTGGAAAAAAGAGGCCACGATTTGGGTTTGTTCGGAGACCTTCATATCGAATATCATTAGTGTCTGCGCTAATTATACCACAATCGCCAAACATCATGTCACCTGGTAATATGCCTACTCCTCACGAAATCGTATTGCATACGCAACAATTTTAGCACGATATCTCACCCGGGTGAGAAATCGTGTCGGGGTGAGAAATCGTGGCGTAACAAGGTTCCCCTTCGTCCCTTGTTTTGCTTGTTTACGTTTAAGACTAATCGGATAAACAATATGGCCGACAGGCGGCCGTATTGGATTTTGACAGTTAAGGTTTATTATTGCTCTTTCTCTTTAATAAAACAGTTCCTCTTGGTCTGTAGTTGTGCATGTTTACTTTTAAAACTGATCGGATAAACAAAATGGCCAACATGCGGCCATCTTGGATTTTAGCATTTAAGATTTGTTATCGCTTTTTCTCAGAAAGTATCGGAGGGATCTTTCTCAAACTTAATTTGTTGGTTCTCCTTATTCTGTTATTGTGCATGCTAATTTTGGCCATCTCTGATTTTAACATTTGCTATTTCTGAGAAGAACTGAAAGGATCTTTTTCAAACTTAGTATAAACCTTCTCTTTGGTACCGCGATGTGCATGTTTACTTTTGAGACTGTTCGAAAATCAAAATAGCTGAGAGGTGGCAATCTTAGATTTTGAAGTTGAGATTTGTTATCGCAATTTCTGAGAAGTACTGGAGGGATCTTTCTCAAATTCAATATTTAGGTACATCTTGGTCTGTTGTTGCATCTTTATTTTTTACTTTGTGCGATTCGTACACAGTCACATTTACCAAGATGGCAATTAGCATATGACATTACGAGGTTTAAGGTAATGTACAAGATTGTGAGGCACGGCAGTCTAGCGATAAAACGCCGGGCTCGTTACCGAAGGGTTGCGGGTTCGAGTCACATCAGGGCACTATGTTGTATCCTTGAGCAAGATACTTAACTCTGCTTGTTCCAGTCTACTCAACTGTAAATGAGTACGTGGTTGGACAGTGCTAGAATTAATGAATGCTATAGCTAGCTGTGAGCGCCGAAAAGGCAGCACCGGCTGTATGCTCCACAGGGAGTTGAGAAAGATATTTGCTGGTTGCAAAGACCCTATAACCACGGATAATTATTTGTGAACCGCTTTGAGACGACCTACGAACTAGGTTGTGATAAAGCGGTATATAAGAACCACGAATTATTATAAAAGAACCTCAAATTATTCCCGTGTAGGATTTCTAACATGAAACTCGGTAATAGTACCTGTAAGGAAAATGAAGAGTGAAGAAGGTAAAATATCATTTTTTGTAGTTCTGATATAGATCCTTTCATTGCGGGCGCCAAGATCCTTCTAGGATTTTTTTGTTTCTTTTCAGCAGGATAAAACTGGATTTGTTTTTCTTACATAGCAACACTTTTTAACTTTCCGTTAATACCACACTCATGGTGTGAAACGTGTTAAATATATAGAACAAAATGGAATTAAAATTTATTTACTCACGTGCCGTAAAGAATTCGATGATTAACATAATACCATTCATGCCCCGATGGGCCCCTTCAAAATTACCATATTTCTTGTCAAATTTTGGCACGCCCCTTTTTTTTTTACGATCATATTTGTTAATACTACGTAGTAAATGAATTATAAAGCCGTTTAGCATACCAAAACATTACTTCTGACCGAGTCGAACACATAATTGCTATTAGTTGGATTCTGCTCTCGTGACATCTCGTTAATTCACTTATGCATGAAAATAACGTGAACACAACTTCAACCCTGCGCCTGGTGAGGAAAGTAGCAGTCACACGCTTATTTTTGACATAAATTTAAACCATTGCATTGGAATATATTTTTTTCATACCAATATACCATCAATGAAATTTTATGACTCAATTTTAACCGCAGTTATCAGGAGGATGCATAATAAATGGCTTTGTTTTTATAAATATATTACACCAAGGTTATAGCTGGAAGTGAAATCAAAGGCCTTGTCACGGTCTGTGCACATTGTAACCGGTCCTGATAAACTGTTTGTTTAACAGATGTAAACTGATTTAGATTTACCAAAAAGTAGAATTATTTTATTTATAACGTTAAGGGAAATTTTGATCAACAAATCACGCAAAGCTTGTTTTAAAAGGCTCATCTGGAACTAGTCGAATTTTGGCGAGAAAACTTATTGCGCATCGTTATTTTTGTTGTAAAATCAACTATCTCAAGTTTTGCCTTAGCCAATCACAAATAACGTCACGAAAGCGACGTCATACTTGATTGGCTAAGCAAAAGCTTAAGTCTAAGATTGTTTCATGATCCCGGAGCCTGATGTCTACTTTAGTAACATAAATGTTACATACTGAAAATCAATCGTTTAAGAAAAACGATGTGTATACGTTTGTTTTTAAGATCCTATTTAGCGTTCAGACACTTATTGCCACCTTGTACTAAATTTGTATAAACGCTGAAGACCTACCGGCCGTTCGGGGCTGGTAAAACTCTTTTTGCATAAGATTGCAAATTTAGAAGATAGAAGAAAGATAACTCTTGCTTTTCTTCAAACTTCAGTGGCTTATTCTGTACAAGGAACACCAGTATCAGGAGACAAACGACCTGTTTATGAATCTGTTTGATTAAATGATATATTTACAGTATATAGATAAATAAAGAAATCAATCAATCAATAAATATATCTGCATCTTCTTCTATTTTGATTCTCATTAAGACTCGCCACATTTAATCATTCTTCGTTCGTTTTAAAATGTAATGTTTATATATATACATAAAATGTATCTTTTGAATGAGATCAACAAAAACACAAAAAAAAATCCATAAAAAAATAAAAAATGGTGTTTTTTCCATTTTATAAAATTCAGTGTTAAATAAAATGAAAAATTACACTATACCGTCAATGAATTCATATCACCAGCAATCGAAGCCGACAATTAACAAACCTTAATGCTCGTTGTGTCGTCTTTTCGTCCCGAAAAAAACCCCTTTTTCTCGTTCTTCTAAATTGTCGCCCCGAAAGGACAACAACAAACAAACCGTTATTCTCGTTGTGTCGTCTTCTCGAGGCGAAATTTAACGGGTGGTTTTATATTGAAAGTTTTAATATGATGAAATAACCTACAATTTGATTAAACTTAGACACAAATTCGCTCTGGAAATGCACTGTATCATAAGGAGAAGAACCCTACCACACCCACAGTATGCACTAAATGATTGACCTGTCATTTTCATAAGGAGAGCTAGAGATGTAATAACTACGACATACGGAATACAAGACAGAGCGTAAGCAAATCAAATCGTCAATAAAGAACTGCAAGAAAGATTTTCGTTCAGAGGAGAGCGTTGTAACGTTACAATACCAGTGAGGTCATAAAATGATCGACCGCATCTAGGTTGTATGTTTATCATGTCATACTTGCATATAAATGCGTAAGCTGCGTAATGTACTTAGGGTTGGCCTTCACATGGGTCCCGGAATTTTCGTCCTTCACGTAAGAAGTATCTAGCATGGTATGTTTAAATGATTCTAGCTGCGACACATTGCACCCAATCATATACAAAATCCATATTCCAAAAAGTTGTTTCTAACATTTTGGAAATGCGCAACTACCGATGATTGGATTAAAAAACCTTGTGATTTTGTCGTTTATTTGTATTTGCAACGAGATAATGTCTTCCCAAATGTTTCTCCATTTTCATGACGTCATTCAGGCCAGTCTGCCAACCCTAGACGGTCGGTGTTATTGGTAACTGAAGTGCCAAATACGATGTTACTACTTCTAATAAAATAATAATATACAACATGTACTCTTAAGCGCTTTACAGTACATATATATACAATTAATACAATTAGGATAAACAATTTTTGAGGAATTCGCAGGAGCTGCCTTATCAGGCGCTAACTTCTAGTCCTATGTCACCAGGCTAATATCTCCCTATGTTTGTACGCCTGCGTGTGTGCTGGAGATGTATTGTGTTCTGTTTGTAGTGGGACCGTGCTTCCAACGGCATCTTTTATAGTGCTATCTTTTATAATACTAATGGTATTCATTTTCTACTAGTGGTAGAATATATGGCCGGCGGTCACCAATGTTTGAACACTGTACCTCGTTCGCTGGATTTGATATAATTAGTATGTTTTTCATCGGCAGATGTTAGGAACTACGTTTAACAAGAAGGGAAATTGTCATCAACACATACCATTTACTGCTAATAATAACAAAGTATAACGTCATCATAATTCTATTTTTATGAAAGTTTGTAGCAGTGTGTCTATGCTCATAACGTTCTCCAGCTTGTTACCGTAGATTGACCTCCAATAACTGGTAATGTTACCATCTTCAGACCTATAACACGGTTCCGTTATTAAGTTGAAATCGTCAGAAGGAAAACATCACATAGTGGCTAACCTCTTTCTTTAAAGATAATAAGCTTATCGATCTTGATTTAAAGGTGAATTCTTGATTTGAGTCTTAAATATCTTTATTTTTGATGCAGGGAAAACATACATCATCTATCATATTTAATCAAATTCTTCAAGCCGTTCTTGAAAAGCCAGACCGTGTCACATTCAATTCTAAACACGCTGGCTCTAAGAATAAGGATTATATATTATGTAAGCGAAATGTTGACAGATAAAGTTATGTATCCAGAACGTCCTACATGACAGACTTCAGTCACCTTTGCAGATCTGATTTTCCCTAACAGATATAAAATACCAGAGTCTACCATGAATAAATACATGTTCACCTGGTCTTTGAACTTGAATGATATTGTGACCTACACACTCTGTTGGATATGACGAGAGACATCTTGACTGCTGCCATAGGAGTGACTGGAAAAAGGGAATACCGATGTGTTAACAAAACAGTAACTCAAAACCGTAAAAGGTCTTGAAATATTAGCATGGGGACCCTTGAAAAAGGACATGGTGAATGATACCAGGTGCTCTGGAAAGGTGAGTGTCTATCTATACGGAGAACATAGAGAATAAGACCAGATGTTCCAGAAGGATGAGTGTCTATCGTTCCGGAGAACATGGAGAACAAGACGAGGTTTTCCGGAAGTGTGAGTGATAACCGTTCCGAAATACATTGGAAATAAGACCAGGTGTTCCGGAAGTATGAGTGTCTATCGTTATGAAGAACATGGATGATTAGACCATGTGTTTGGCAAGGTGAGTGTCTATCGCTCCGAGTTCATGGAGAATAAGGCCTAGTGATCCGGAGGTGAAGTGTATATCGTTCCGGAGTAGATAGAGAATATTACCAGGTGTTCCGGAAGGTTGAGTGTCTATTGAACCAGAGGTAATGGAGAATAAGACCCGATGTTCCAGAATGATGAATGTCTATCGTTCCGAATTATATGGATAATAAGACCAGGTGTTCCGGAAGGGTGAGTGTCTATCGAACCAGAGAACGTGGAGAATAAGACCAGGTGTTCCGGAAGGGTTAGTTTCCACAATTCCGGAGTATATGGAGATTAAGACTAGATGTTCAAGAAGGATGAGTGTAGAACATTCCGGAGTGCACGGATCCCTCTTTACCTATAGGAATTCCTGATGCCAGTTTGAATATAGTCCTTGTGTGTTGATAATGTAATAAACCAAGATCAGGGTTGACTACCCTAATACGAATGTGTTCTGCTGTTCGTCTTTGTAATTACGTTATCACATTATATATTTACTCCTGTACCAATCAATTTTTATCATATCATCTACCAAAACAAGTCGCGATAGTGAAATGCTAGGAAAACATCATTTATATAAATGCATATATTACGGTTATGACATATGAACAAACGGATGTACAACGGGTTACCTCGAATTTGTTTCTACCATAACATGTACGTGTTCATCACTACTATCCTAAGTTATCAACAGAAATAGGAGAAATGAACATGTAAATATGGAGTTAATGAGGTAAACGTCAGTTTCGTTTGTAAGGATATGGCAATCAAATTCTTCCCGATCGGAAATTGGAATCATTCATAAAATATTACTTTTCCGACAGAAAATGGTCGCGAAATTCTTTATGGATTGTTACAATATACTAACTTCATGTAGCTCAGGTTTTTTTTTTAATATGTTTTATTTCGAAAAAAACACAAACTTTATCTCGTGATGCGTATGGAGTATGTAAATAAGTCGAACCTCGTTATCTCGAACTCTTTTAACTCTAAGACCCCGTTTATCTCGAAGTATTTCTCCGGTCCCGGCCAAATCTCTTCTTTAACACATTCATCATTTGTTGAGGAACCTAATATTTACCGATTTATTTATGAAACAATAGGTGTTCGTCAACGTTCGTAAAGAAATTTCTGTACGTAATATAAAATATTTAAGAAATTTGTTTTTCTAACATCCTCGATTGCTTACCCTTCCTGTTGTTAAGAAGAATGGGTGAAGCGTTGACCAAGTGGAACAGATTATAACGTTGAAGACATAAACAAAATATTGAAGTATCTAAATAAATGATGTTTTGATTCAACTATAAAGATTTCTTAGTTTAAGACCTCCAGTAATTCGTGGTCACCCCGTTACCTTCTATCTTCGTTATATTTGAATATGATGTTGTGATTTCCTATAATTATGACACACGTTATCTACGACCCTTTTTTAACCATATATGAATGGAACGTAATTGGCAAAGTTCGCTATGCTCTGGAAAAAACCCAATATTCGTATTATTTACATGAACGCTACCATTCTATAAGAAAATACAGTCCGATTTTGTTTTTGTTCCGTTGATATTATTTCCCTTTATCCTCTAACCCGCATGAGTGGTACACGAGTTATTTCCCTTCTATCAAGTTTCATGTGGAAAGATGATATTTTGTCTCCTGCCAGGTAAACTTGACATGTCCCCATTTAAAATATTAATAATTACATACGTATCCTGCTACCACTAAACAATTAAGTACCAAACTATTTATGCGGATGCAAATATTAGTCTGTTGGGATGATCAGGGATTTTTCGGCGCGCTGTGGCAGCTATTTTCCACCAATTAAAACACAAACACAGCTACGCTTACTTGAAAAATACTTGATATATAAGTCTACAATGAATTAAAAATATGTGTGGTATTTTATTCTTCAATTCTATAATTTTGAGACAGTGTACCAGTGACGTTTTACTTCATAATGGGTATAAAAGATATTGATGATGAAAATATGTTGCATGTTTTAAGCTTAAAAAATTGGTGCAAAAATCTTATTAAACAAATGTAAACACAGCAGATAAATTGCTATATATAAGCCCCATTATCATGTTTCATCATTTTTGAAGAAAAATAAATGTCACTCACAAGTTAAACACCGCTATGTAGCAATGTTAAAGGTTTCAAGGATATCAATTTGGTTCAGAAATTCATTTCTTACGCTTTTCAAACATTATGGATTGATCCGTTTTGGATATATAATTTCCATTTTAATGCTAGAGGTTTAATTTTCTAAAGGAACATCGCCATTTAAATAAATAAGAGAATTGATGGTAATACTGGTTTAGGAACACACTAAATCTAAGAGATGAAGGAGAGACTTGACTTCAGAGGCCGAACTGCCAATTAAAATGCCCTTGTTTCTACTAGACATTAAACAGCATAGGTCTACTTTATCATATACCCATGGGAACAGGCTGTGTATGTTAATGCTACATAGCTCTACGTGGGACCATATATGTCTTAAAATGATATCAGACAGAGTTCTTTAAAAGTATTAGCAATGGACGTTTTTGAAAACTCAAAAAATCGAAAGGATCAGAAAGTTTTCCAAAACGAACATGAATGGTACTGGTCACTTACCCACATTTCGTATTTGATGCTCGAAATCATTTACATAATATCAGACACTCGATTGTACAAGAAAATCCATTTCTTAAACACGAACGTAACAAATTGACAGAATAGCGTAAGCTCATCTTCAAATGAATCAAGGCTTGGTCGACCTTGACGTCATAGTACATTTTCGTGAAATGGTCTGACTTATGTAGAGTGTATTCAAGATTTCGAAATTGCTCATTAAATACCATGGCTACATATATATTCAAACAATAAAGAGGAAGTGAAATTGATCAACGATGACTGTGCGTAGTAATTTTCCTGTACAGTAAGCCTGTTTTATTTTGAGCAGATCAGTATAAGTTGATCCTCATTTCCGCCACCTTTTTGGCGGCCAAATTATTGCATTACTAAAGAGATTTGCGAAACATGGAGGAAAAACGCAAAAAACAAATTCATCAGCAAATATGTATAGCCAATTCTCATTATACTGCTATCATTTGTGTAGCCTAATTTTCTTTCGTACCAGGTTTTGGTGGTGGATGAAAGCCGGAGTTCCCGGAGAAAAACCACCGACCTTCGGCCAGAACTGGCGACTGCCCCACGTAGGTTTCGAACCCGCAACCCAGTGGTGGATGGCTAGTGATAGCAGAATGTCAGACGCCTTAACCACTTGGCCACCGCGGCGATATGCAGATTTTTTTTTTTATATGTATAAAGGAATTTTAAGGAAAACAGTAAAAAACATTGAAACATGTTGCTTGTAAACGAGTAAGGAAATTAAACAAGAGGCTTTACATCGTAGAACTATTATAGTATACAAAGTTAGGAAATCAAACAAGAGGCTTTACATCGTAGAACTATTATAGTATACGAGTTAGGATATTAAACAAGAGGCTTTACATCGTAGAACTATTATAGTATACGAGTTAGGAAATTAAACAAGAGGCTTTACATCGTAGAACTATTATAGTATACGAGTTAGGATATTAAACAAGAGGCTTTACATCGTAGAACTATTATAGTATACGAGTTAGGAAATTAAACAAGAGGCTTTACATCGTAGAACTATTATAGTATACGAGTTAGGATATTAAACAAGAGGCTTTACATCGTAGAACTATTATAGTATACGAGTTAGGAAATTAAACAAGAGGCTTTACATCGTAGAACTATTATAGTATACGAGTTAGGATATTAAACAAGAGGCTTTACATCGTAGAACTATTATAGTATACGAGTTAGGAAATTAAACAAGAGGCTTTACATCGTAGAACTATTATAGTATACGAGTTAGGATATTAAACAAGAGGCTTTACATCGTAGAACTATTATAGTATACGAGTTAGGAAATTAAACAAGAGGCTTTACATCGTAGAACTATTATAGTATACGAGTTAGGATATTAAACAAGAGGCTTTACATCGTAGAACTATTATAGTATACGAGTTAGGAAATTAAACAAGAGGCTTTACATCGTAGAACTATTATAGTATACGAGTTAGGATATTAAACAAGAGGCTTTACATCGTAGAACTATTATAGTATACGAGTTAGGAAATTAAACAAGAGGCTTTACATCGTAGAACTATTATAGTATACGAGTTAGGATATTAAACAAGAGGCTTTACATCGTAGAACTATTATAGTATACGAGTTAGGAAATTAAACAAGAGGCTTTACATCGTAGAACTATTATAGTATACGAGTTAGGATATTAAACAAGAGGCTTTACATCGTAGAACTATTATAGTATACGAGTTAGGAAATTAAACAAGAGGCTTTACATCGTAGAACTATTATAGTATACGAGTTAGGATATTAAACAAGAGGCTTTACATCGTAGAACTATTATAGTATACGAGTTAGGAAATTAAACAAGAGGCTTTACATCGTAGAACTATTATAGTATACGAGTTAGGATATTAAACAAGAGGCTTTACATCGTAGAACTATTATAGTATACGAGTTAGGAAATTAAACAAGAGGCTTTACATCGTAGAACTATTATAGTATACGAGTTAGGATATTAAACAAGAGGCTTTACATCGTAGAACTATTATAGTATACGAGTTAGGAAATTAAACAAGAGGCTTTACATCGTAGAACTATTATAGTATACGAGTTAGGATATTAAACAAGAGGCTTTACATCGTAGAACTATTATAGTATACGAGTTAGGAAATTAAACAAGAGGCTTTACATCGTAGAACTATTATAGTATACGAGTTAGGATATTAAACAAGAGGCTTTACATCGTAGAACTATTATAGTATACGAGTTAGGAAATTAAACAAGAGGCTTTACATCGTAGAACTATTATAGTATACGAGTTAGGATATTAAACAAGAGGCTTTACATCGTAGAACTATTATAGTATACGAGTTAGGAAATTAAACAAGAGGCTTTACATCGTAGAACTATTATAGTATACGAGTTAGGATATTAAACAAGAGGCTTTACATCGTAGAACTATTATAGTATACGAGTTAGGAAATTAAACAAGAGGCTTTACATCGTAGAACTATTATAGTATACGAGTTAGGATATTAAACAAGAGGCTTTACATCGTAGAACTATTATAGTATACGAGTTAGGAAATTAAACAAGAGGCTTTACATCGTAGAACTATTATAGTATACGAGTTAGGATATTAAACAAGAGGCTTTACATCGTAGAACTATTATAGTATACGAGTTAGGAAATTAAACAAGAGGCTTTACATCGTAGAACTATTATAGTATACGAGTTAGGATATTAAACAAGAGGCTTTACATCGTAGAACTATTATAGTATACGAGTTAGGAAATTAAACAAGAGGCTTTACATCGTAGAACTATTATAGTATACGAGTTAGGATATTAAACAAGAGGCTTTACATCGTAGAACTATTATAGTATACGAGTTAGGAAATTAAACAAGAGGCTTTACATCGTAGAACTATTATAGTATACGAGTTAGGATATTAAACAAGAGGCTTTACATCGTAGAACTATTATAGTATACGAGTTAGGAAATTAAACAAGAGGCTTTACATCGTAGAACTATTATAGTATACGAGTTAGGATATTAAACAAGAGGCTTTACATCGTAGAACTATTATAGTATACGAGTTAGGAAATTAAACAAGAGGCTTTACATCGTAGAACTATTATAGTATACGAGTTAGGATATTAAACAAGAGGCTTTACATCGTAGAACTATTATAGTATACGAGTTAGGAAATTAAACAAGAGGCTTTACATCGTAGAACTATTATAGTATACGAGTTAGGATATTAAACAAGAGGCTTTACATCGTAGAACTATTATAGTATACGAGTTAGGAAATTAAACAAGAGGCTTTACATCGTAGAACTATTATAGTATACGAGTTAGGATATTAAACAAGAGGCTTTACATCGTAGAACTATTATAGTATACGAGTTAGGAAATTAAACAAGAGGCTTTACATCGTAGAACTATTATAGTATACGAGTTAGGATATTAAACAAGAGGCTTTACATCGTAGAACTATTATAGTATACGAGTTAGGAAATTAAACAAGAGGCTTTACATCGTAGAACTATTATAGTATACGAGTTAGGATATTAAACAAGAGGCTTTACATCGTAGAACTATTATAGTATACGAGTTAGGAAATTAAACAAGAGGCTTTACATCGTAGAACTATTATAGTATACGAGTTAGGATATTAAACAAGAGGCTTTACATCGTAGAACTATTATAGTATACGAGTTAGGAAATTAAACAAGAGGCTTTACATCGTAGAACTATTATAGTATACGAGTTAGGATATTAAACAAGAGGCTTTACATCGTAGAACTATTATAGTATACGAGTTAGGAAATTAAACAAGAGGCTTTACATCGTAGAACTATTATAGTATACGAGTTAGGATATTAAACAAGAGGCTTTACATCGTAGAACTATTATAGTATACGAGTTAGGAAATTAAACAAGAGGCTTTACATCGTAGAACTATTATAGTATACGAGTTAGGATATTAAACAAGAGGCTTTACATCGTAGAACTATTATAGTATACGAGTTAGGAAATTAAACAAGAGGCTTTACATCGTAGAACTATTATAGTATACGAGTTAGGATATTAAACAAGAGGCTTTACATCGTAGAACTATTATAGTATACGAGTTAGGAAATTAAACAAGAGGCTTTACATCGTAGAACTATTATAGTATACGAGTTAGGATATTAAACAAGAGGCTTTACATCGTAGAACTATTATAGTATACGAGTTAGGAAATTAAACAAGAGGCTTTACATCGTAGAACTATTATAGTATACGAGTTAGGATATTAAACAAGAGGCTTTACATCGTAGAACTATTATAGTATACGAGTTAGGAAATTAAACAAGAGGCTTTACATCGTAGAACTATTATAGTATACGAGTTAGGATATTAAACAAGAGGCTTTACATCGTAGAACTATTATAGTATACGAGTTAGGAAATTAAACAAGAGGCTTTACATCGTAGAACTATTATAGTATACGAGTTAGGATATTAAACAAGAGGCTTTACATCGTAGAACTATTATAGTATACGAGTTAGGAAATTAAACAAGAGGCTTTACATCGTAGAACTATTATAGTATACGAGTTAGGATATTAAACAAGAGGCTTTACATCGTAGAACTATTATAGTATACGAGTTAGGAAATTAAACAAGAGGCTTTACATCGTAGAACTATTATAGTATACGAGTTAGGATATTAAACAAGAGGCTTTACATCGTAGAACTATTATAGTATACGAGTTAGGAAATCAAACAAGAGGCTTTACATCGTAGAACTATTATAGTATACGAGTTAGGATATTAAACAAGAGGCTTTATATCGTAGAACTATTATAGTATACGAGTTAGGAAATCAAACAAGAGGCTTTACATCGTAGAACTATTATAGTATACGAGTTAGGAAATCAAACAAGAGGCTTTACATCGTAGAACTATTATAGTATGTGTAAAACATAAATACATCAATCCCGATGTTTATTACTTTGTACTTGTTTCAAGTGTTCCGTCATAGCTCTTTAGCAACTCCTGGGGTACGTTGTTATGCCAATATCATTAAGTCATCACCAGCAATAATAATTTACCATTTCAGGATACTGGCAGGTGATATCAAAAAAAGATTTGTAGTTGAAAAGCTCTCAGTTTTTCTTATTATCATATCCATATAATAGAAATGCATTGGACTGAAAGGAAAAACAATGTCATTTTTTGCTGAAATAAGTATACATCATATTCACGAATTCCGAATGGAAATTTCAGTGCCAGCTTTGTTTGGTTCTCAAACAGCACACAAATGTCTCTCTCAGAGCATGGGCATTTTAAAAAAGTGAATACAAAATAACAATCCACAACGACGAAGTCAAATTGTACACATATGTCATACATATATGATGAATATATATTTGATTGGTTTTATAGAGTTTAACGTCCTTTCAACAGCTAAGGTCAATTTAAGACGGGAACATATGTAGTACAATATAAATCAGTTGTAATATTTACATATGAGGAAGTGACCTACAGGTGGAAGCCGTTAGGGAGGCGGTACCTTACAACGAATATTCCTATTGAGTTCTGATATAGACATATGTGTACTGACCGACTACTTATATCTCCTATTGTGTTCTGATATAGACTAATGTGTACTGCCCGACTACCTATATCTCCTATTGTATTCTGATATAGACTAATGTGTACTGCCCGACTACCTATATCTCCTATTGTGTTCTGATATAGACTAATTTTACTGCCCGACTACTTATATCTCTATTGTGTTCGGATATAGACTAATGTGTACTGCCCGACTACTTATATCTCTATTGTGTTCGGATATAGACTAATGTGTACTGCCCGACTACCTATATCTCCTATTGTGTTCTGATATAGACTAATGTGTACTGCCCGACTACCTATATCTCCTATTGTGTTCTGATATAGACTAATGTGTACTGCCCGACTACCTATATCTCCTATTGTGTTCTGATATAGACTAATGTGTACTGCCCGACTACCTATATCTCCTATTGTGTTCTGATATAGACTAATGTGTACTGCCCGACTACCTATATCTCCTATTGTGTTCTGATATAGACTAATGTGTACTGCCCGACTACCTATATCTCCTATTGTGTTCTGATATAGACTAATGTGTACTGCCCGACTACCTATATCTCCTATTGTGTTCTGATATAGACTAATGTGTACTGCCCGACTACCTATATCTCCTATTGTGTTCTGATATAGACTAATGTGTACTGCCCGACTACCTATATCTCCTATTGTGTTCTGATATAGACTAATGTGTACTGCCCGACTACCTATATCTCCTATTGTGTTCTGATATAGACTAATGTGTACTGCCCGACTACCTATATCTCCTATTGTGTTCTGATATAGACTAATGTGTACTGCCCGACTACCTATATCTCCTATTGTGTTCTGATATAGACTAATGTGTACTGCCCGACTACCTATATCTCCTATTGTGTTCTGATATAGACTAATGTGTACTGCCCGACTACCTATATCTCCTATTGTGTTCTGATATAGACTAATGTGTACTGCCCGACTACCTATATCTCCTATTGTGTTCTGATATAGACTAATGTGTACTGCCCGACTACCTATATCTCCTATTGTGTTCTGATATAGACTAATGTGTACTGCCCGACTACCTATATCTCCTATTGTGTTCTGATATAGACTAATGTGTACTGCCCGACTACCTATATCTCCTATTGTGTTCTGATATAGACTAATGTGTACTGCCCGACTACCTATATCTCCTATTGTGTTCTGATATAGACTAATGTGTACTGCCCGACTACCTATATCTCCTATTGTGTTCTGATATAGACTAATGTGTACTGCCCGACTACCTATATCTCCTATTGTGTTCTGATATAGACTAATGTGTACTGCCCGACTACCTATATCTCCTATTGTGTTCTGATATAGACTAATGTGTACTGCCCGACTACCTATATCTCCTATTGTGTTCTGATATAGACTAATGTGTACTGCCCGACTACCTATATCTCCTATTGTGTTCTGATATAGACTAATGTGTACTGCCCGACTACTTATATCTCCTATTGTGTTCTGATATAGACTAATGTGTACTGCCCGACTACTTATATCTCCTATTGTGTTCTGATATAGACTAATGTGTACTGCCCGACTACTTATATCTCCTATTGTGTTCTGATATAGACTAATGTGTACTGCCCGACTACTTATATCTCCTATTGTGTTCTGATATAGACTAATGTGTACTGCCCGACTACTTATATCTCCTATTGTGTTCTGATATAGACTAATGTGTACTGCCCGACTACTTATATCTCCTATTGTGTTCTGATATAGACTAATGTGTACTGCCCGACTACTTATATCTCCTATTGTGTTCTGATATAGACTAATGTGTACTGCCCGACTACTTATATCTCCTATTGTGTTCTGATATAGACTAATGTGTACTGCCCGACTACTTATATCTCCTATTGTGTTCTGATATAGACTAATGTGTACTGCCCGACTACTTATATCTCCTATTGTGTTCTGATATAGACTAATGTGTACTGCCCGACTACTTATATCTCCTATTGTGTTCTGATATAGACTAATGTGTACTGCCCGACTACTTATATCTCCTATTGTGTTCTGATATAGACTAATGTGTACTGCCCGACTACTTATATCTCCTATTGTGTTCTGATATAGACTAATGTGTACTGCCCGACTACTTATATCTCCTATTGTGTTCTGATATAGACTAATGTGTACTGCCCGACTACTTATATCTCCTATTGTGTTCTGATATAGACTAATGTGTACTGCCCGACTACTTATATCTCCTATTGTGTTCTGATATAGACTAATGTGTACTGCCCGACTACTTATATCTCCTATTGTGTTCTGATATAGACTTATGTGTAATGCCCGACTACTTATATCTCCTATTTTGTTCTGATATAATCTAATGTGTACTGCGCGACTACTTATATCTCCTATTGTGTTCTGATATAGACTAATGTGTACTGCCCGACTACTTATATCTCCTATTGTGTTCTGACATAGACTAATGTGTACTGCCCGACTACTTATATCTCCTATTGTGTTCTGATATAGACTAACGTGTACTGCCCGACTACCTATATCTCCTATTGTGTTCTGATATAGACTAATTTGTACTGCCCGACTACCTATATCTCCTACTGTGTTCTGATATAGATTAATGTGTACTGCCCGACTACCTATATCACCTATTGTGTTCTGATATAGACTAATGTGTACTGCGCGACTACTTATATCTCCTATTGTGTTCTGATATACACTAATGTGTACTGCCCGACTACTTATATCTCCTATTATTTCTGATATAGACTAATGTGTACTGCCCGACAACCTGTATCTCCTATTGTGTTCTGATATAGACTAGTGTGTACTGCCCGACTACTTATATCTCCTATTACATGTGTGTTCTTCTCTCCTCCGTAATTTCGTGATATAGACTAATGCGTACTGCCCGACTACTTATATCTCCTATTATTTCTGATATAGACTAATGTGTACTGCCTGACTACCTATATCTCCTATTGTGTTCTAATATAGACTAATGTGTACTGCCCGACTACCTATATCTCCTATTGTGGTCTGATATAGACTAATGTGGACTGCCCGACTACTTATATCTCCTATTGTGTTCTGATATAGACTAACGTGTACTGCCCGACTACTTATATCTCCTATTACATGTGTGTTCTTCTCTCCTCCGTAATTTCGACCGGTTTCTCACAGTTCACTGTGTTTAAGAGGTTGGTAGCCTCGAACCGCTCCTTGTTTTGACGGGAAGATATCTTTAGATAGTATGACAAAATATATTTATGGTGTTGGAACCTTTTTGCCGTTTCGTTTTTATGATTCCTTGATTCCGCTTGTCTATTCTCATCAACATCGAGTTCGTTAAGAATTTCTCCTTGTGAATTGATGATGTGAAAATGTTTCCTTTTTTATTTTAACCTTCAGACTGATAGCTATTTTTTGGTAACGTTTTATGGTTTGATTAAATAATTATATCAATAGCATTAAAATGTTTTATCGACGTGTAGACAGTCAATTTCTAATCTAAGTGTTAAGTTAAAAGTTTCCATTTGGAACATTTAATTTCCCGTTTCTTCTTTCAACATGAAAAATCCTGTCACCGTTAAACGTGTATCATATTTGAACATCTTAATTGTTCAAAGTCTAACTCAAGCACCCCATGGCTTCTATCGTTAAGATAAATCTTTTTCTTTTATTTTAAAGGGGAAAAAAAGAGACGAAGAGACGGAAACAAGATCAAAATCCTACTACAATTCACTCGTCAGGAATTGTGACGTATACCAACAGTAACTCAGACCCCTGTAGCGGAAGTCTAATGAGCTTACCAAGAAACAGATCACGTTCAGATCTCACCCAAACCAAATGTGAAAATAAAAGTCCATTGTGGTTTGTTTGTTCTTTTTGTGTTTGATTTATTTACATTATAATTTTACCTTTTTCTTCTGATAATTATCATATTAAGTGACAGATATAAAAATTTCCAGACGATGTTTGCCATAGATGTAAAACTGGCGACCACTATGTCCAGGCTTCCTCGCTACCTCTAGATCTGAAATCCGGATCCCCAGTCTCCCGAGGTATTTTTGCTTTTAGAATTGACGTGAGAGCCATAACATGTCCTGTTTGAAATCTCTTACGATTGGTTTATGGAAATGTGGATTAGATTAGATATGTCTGACGTATCTTATTCTGGCCATTAATTTAACAAGAAACACATATTGGTAATAAAAACTAAATCACACCATGAAAACTAGTCAGAAATTGAAGTTCGCGTACAGCTGGTTAGCACACGTTTGATAGTTTTAAGATATATCATTTGGTATATAAAGTTTCGGAGCATCTGTTGGGATACGTAAATTGAAACATTACCCTCGTCTCAAACTGTTTGGAATGGTCTTCAAGTTGACCTCTGCTGTGCCTTAAGCTTCTAGTTTCCAAAACAGTGCGGTAGGCTCTGTAAACATGGCCAAGTTTACTCATAACGTCACTAGTACTGAAAGAATCAAGAAAATTTATAGCTACAACAAAAATTTCAAATGATGGCACGTTTATATTCTGTCCAGGTTTTAAAAATTTCTACATAATTTGATAAAGGTGGGAAAGAAATTCCAGTAATCACATGGCGATAGGCTCCTGATCCTACAGATGGCCCTTCCTTGTGGTACACACAGCTACCAGAAAAATATCGCTCATGGCTTCCTTATTTTTACCGAATATATATTTTGCCAACTAGATGCGAGCTAATGTATCAGTGTCGAGAGCAACTTGTGCCGGACCCTTAACTACGTTCTTTTAATATTTCAATTTTATAAGTATTGCTTTTTTTAGGGGCAGCTCTTAGAGGAAGTACATATTGTCCACGTTGAATTTATTGTTTTGTGTTTGTATATGGGATATACTTAAACGAAGGGGTAGTTAAAATGCCTCCCATATTAAAATATGCTATTATATTGACGTGTTCCGTATCAAGTTGCCAATAGCTATTCATTAGAATTTAATGCAAATGGCAATGCATTTTTTTTTTACCTAAAATGTTATGAAGATGATTTATTTGGAATCGCGACTTCCCGAAGCTATATGGCTGTTTTACAGACGTGTTTATGAAAAAAAAAAATGAAAGTCGGCAGGGAATAGATTTACTCAGGATTTCCGAGATTAATAATATTCTCCTAACGTCGTCAGAGTTGATCCCACGCTAACCAGCATACGATAACTCACAGATTCTAAACATCACGTGCGACCGGTGATGGGCACAAATGAAATGAATGCAGAAAAAACAATATATAAAAATGGAATTCAAATGATTAATTCATAGTTTATTTGAATGATACATTTATAAACGATTTATAATAATGTACTCGAAAGCGATCCATAAGAAATAATGAAATGTTATGACACTTAATATTTTAGGATATATTAGTAATATTATTCAGCATTGAAAGTTGGTAACGCTGCATTAATAAGATGAAGTTTTTTTTTTATTTTCTTGATTAAATATACATTAAAAAACCCACGAAAAACGTAAACCAGTGTTTGTCTTTCTTCTCATATATCCGTGAAAAACCCCAAGCAATAACACTAGGTAAAATAGAGAAACATCAAACAAGGGACAATGGACAAAGACAGACATTGATAACATTCCAAACATACAAAAATTACCATTAACACCTACAATCAGAAAGAAACCAAAAGACATTTCCTGCTCTACAGTTTAGTGGGACAGGGATCCTTAATGGTTACATTGATGCGTATATAACTCCTACTGTTCTTCAGGATACTCCATCGCAAGTGGGACCATTCCTTACCCATACTGTCAGTATGTGAGTAATATACAAATGTACACAATCAGATGAAAACAACTATTGCAATTTTCAATAAATCTGTCACTTTGTAAACACGACGGCGTGTCGTAAGAGCAGAGCCAGCCCTTTACGTCTGTACTCCTGTGGAGTCCCTAACTAATTGTCGGTTGGTCGTTAGAATTAGCTATGTAAATGACGTGTTCACCTCGTCGTCTGAGTGCACTGCACCTCTACACAAGATACATGTAACACAGCAACTATAGGAAGAATGTTAAATATTAAAAGCAGGATACGACTCGGTTTTCGTTTTTTGGATGCTGCTTCTAATATTATAAATAGAAACAGTAGGAATTAATTACCGATGTAACTTTTAAAGTTTTTGTGGATGTTATTTGTTCCCATTTTAATAATATATAATCATACTTTTGAATGAAACTATGTGAATGTACATGTGGAAAATATTGCACTGTTAACAAAACAGCAATTTATCCGAATGCGAATATTAAGAAAATGCATTATGCCAGGTATATGTGCGTGCCATTTGGTTCATTGCGATAACAGTCTGTGGCCATTAGAATTACGACAAGTATGTTTATGTGATGTAACGGGCTGTATAACTACATTCAAGTACAATGCCTGTCCTGATGTTAACACGTTTGGCACCGTGTACATTGGAGTCCCAATCACAGTCTGTTTAGACCCTGTAGGCACAACCATACTGTTTAACGAGATGGCACACCGGGCCAGATGCCATAAACAGAATGATATGTATACGGCCATTACAGTCCTACCAAGATATATAAAAAACAAAACAGTATTAAGGGCTATGTTGTGATGAATTTGATTTTTATGTGCATGTCAAGTTTAGTTTTAGTGTTTCAATGCGGTGCCTGCAACTCGTTTGGCCAAGATGTCGATCTATGCTGGCCGGGGGAACGGCAGTACGAACAGACCTCTCGGGGGGATGCCGTTCTGTTCTCCTCCTCACATCCCAGTCATATCTGGTCATATTTTGGAAAGTGCTCGGCCTTTGTTTGATATGGAAAGCAATATTTTATCAGAATAGACGAAAGAGCCATGAACAAATCACAAGAACTTTTAAAATATATTTTTATATATATATATAAAAAAAATATTTATGGGTATTTTATAGACTGGCTGTACTTGGATATTTTGTCAGGGACGAGTATCTTATACATTACAGTGGTGGATACTTGAATGAGACGTGATAAAGAAATCCCACAGGTCGCAAATCCAAGTTTTATACCAGACTATGTTCCAGGTGGCAAGATGAACTCAACCGCACACCAAAGAATGAATTCAATGTTCATAAAGTAATGTTACACATGCGACGTTGAGACGTAATTATAAAAAAAAACAGACTTAGAAGACATTCAACACAATTTTATACACAATCACATGATACAGACGGTATACCAGACCACGTGACCAATAAAACATCATGGATGAAATTGCATCAAATACCAAGACATATGCAACTCAATTTCTACAAGGTCACGTGACGGATGAGACACAAATCATTCAAATACATTCCAGAAACACATGATACAGAAGACATGATGCGCATGATTGGATACAGACAATGCTAATTGAAGACAATTACTCAATCTCATTCATGATTATGCAACACAAGAAACATACCCGACTCAATTGCTTAACATAGACATGGTACAAGATACATGATATACTTAGTTATAACAAAGTGGAGAAAGACAGGAAACAACATTGACTCAAGATACAAAATGACACTGGAGAAATAAGGGACACAGTTACTTACAAGATCTCTTGTTATACAAGACCAAATAGCTATATTTTTGTACAAAGACGGCATTACTCCGGGTATATAGGGATTTGTACACAAAACATAAAAGTCAGATTGAAAATTCTAAGGAGATATCTTTGATTATTTTTGTTTTCTTATGTTTTATCATGTAACCTCGTATTGTTTTTTGAGGTTCCATGTTGTCTTTCCTTTTGGTTTGTAATCTCCTCAGCTTTCATTTTTGTCCTTTTATATCTGATGTGGTTTGTAGTGAGAGTCGGTATGGATTTGTTTCTTATAACACAAAGTGCGACTTAAATGACTGGACAGATGCTCGAATTTATTGTGACCTTTGTCCTCTATTCAATAAAATCATAAATTCACTTGACGCAAGATGATATATAGAAATAACGTGATTTTAATGGTAATGAATTTTTAGATGCGGAATTTCTGTTTAATTGTCGAGACCTGCTTATATTAGAAATTAAGAATTTGACCCATAAATGTTAAGAATATTTAAATTGTTTTCTTTAAAAAACAAAATGAGTGGAATCCTGATAGAATACACTCTTTGATATTATAAGGAGGGAAAATTAATCAGCTACGAATATTGTCAACACTAATAATGTGAATAAATGAAAACAGTATATCATCTTCAGTCCACAAGGGTAAAAAGGCTGAATTGGCGATGTGCCCTTTTGCTTCCATGTTTCTCGATAATCAATATAGCCGGTGATCACTTTTTCACAAATCTGTGACAGAAACAACATTTTGAACGGAATTATTTTGATGGGATTTAACAAAAACTGAAATAACATAGAAGATTAAGTTTCAAATTGATTTTTCTGCTGTTATCCGAATATCGTTTTTAACATTTAAATATAAAATATTTTAGCGAAAGTGCCCAATATCAATTGACTGTCCTCGTCTATCGCAAGAACGCTGACATAAATAAAACGAAAACATTTAAATTTCAAAAATAAGCTACTGTACCTCATTGATTAAAAATACATATAAACATTGCGTCACAAAATCGTTGTTGCGTTTTATCGTTTCACTTGTCAGTGATGATATTTAAGCCAGATAGTGATGTAGAATGCACAGTGCTGGTGGTTAAAATAGAACCCTTTAATGTTAATTAATTATAAAACAATCTTTTCGCTTTCCGATTTCCCCCGTTTGAAACCAACGTAATAAAAACGACCCTTCCGCTTCTGATTTGAGCAATGGGAACAGAACTGGTCCGGCACTTTTGATCTGGGTCTCTTAAAACAGACACAGTACATTGCTGTTTAACGAATGTTTGCTAACTGCATCATGAATAAACGTTGCGAAAGATACAGTTAATTGATACAAAACGTATCCCTATATTCATTTCTAGATAACATTTTCCTCACAAAGCAATACACTGTACAGTTTGTGCAAACCTTGCATACAAATTATTAATGTATTACACCGTAAAGTAAAACTGATATTACACGCTATCGGAATACTAAGCGGAAAACCATACAAGAAAGTTTAAAGATGTTTGATGTTTTGTTTTGATGATCAATAAAACCATGTTCGACCTTAAGTGGTCTAGTGAAACTCTGATAAAATGTACACCCAGGAAACGTTTGATAGTTGTACTGAGTAATCGGGACAGGTTTATTTCAAGCATTTAAAAAACATCATATACGAAAGGTTACAAAAGGGTTCACAAACCGACCTTCGATTCTAAACTAAAGAAGGTCTCTACCAGAAATATAAGCAAGACAAATTATACGTCAAAATTATATTAAAATTAAAAACTTGTTTATTTAAATTTGTATTCTTCATTTCTCTGCTTCAATTTCCATAAAGAAAATACGTTTTAAGTCGGTCTAAATATGCCGTTTTAAACAGTGTTTTTTTGTGTATATATATAGTATATACTTTACATTATGTATTGGTATTCGCTACATATATACACTCTATAAATCACATGCATTATGTATTATGTAAAGACTAAACAATAAACAACTACACTGTATATTAAAGTATATCTACAACCAATATATCTATACGATATACATTATAGGTCTCATAAGCGATAATGATAGCTTATCCAGTTTGGGCACTGGATCCGAACAAACAAAAGCTAGTTGGATGCGTATCATTTTAATTGATCTATATGTATACTTAATCTTACATGTACGCTATATTTTACATATACATGATATATTATGCATCAATAATTATTGCAGTCTGACAAGTCAATATTTTTTATTTGAGTGTTATGTATCACAATTACATTGATTCAATTTGAATAATATACAGTTACATAGCATAAAACATAAAGTTACATATCAAGGATTACTGATTGTATACAAAATATTGTTAAAACAGTTGCAATATATCAAATTTTAATAAATTGACCAAAATTATCACAGATATTAGTCCGGAGAGCAAGTGATCGGGACAGCCTAATTGATGACACGTTAACACCACTGTTGCATACAATGTAATTGATATCCTTATCACAGTGATATGATTGGACCATGGCATGGTGTATATATTTTGTGCATCATTCACTTTTTTCAGGAGCAAAAAACAATCATGTTAGTATTTGATGTTAATAAGAAATAATAGATATCGAAATCAGGAAACTTACAAATATTTACTTGCTTCATACAAAGTAGGTTTCACATAAATATTTCTACAAAATGAAAAATATGATAAAAGTACGATATATGAATCGACAGTAATTGAGATTTTCATTATAACATACATTTCATTTCAAATCAATTTTATTGTATTCAAAAAAATACAATTGGATTAGGCACAGGCATTGCCCATAAAAGCCCTTTCCAGAGAAAATACACACATTTCATAAATTCATATATACATATATATATAGAGAGAGAGAGTATTATAGAGAAGATGTAGTATATGTTCGAATTAATAGGAGAATACTAGATCCATTTAATACATGTTCACAAAAAATAATACATGTAACTAGAATATCATAGATTTGACCATTTCAATTAATATAGTCTATTTACTTCAATTATTAATAGCCTAGTGTTTGGTTGGAGTCACTTCAACGACACTGTCACTATACACAGTGCCATCCTTCCCAATTACACCAGAGTTATTGTTATAACATAGCAAATACAAACACATTGTAATGTAATTTTTAGTATAGTTTAAGTTAAAATCTTCCAGATTTGTCAATAAACTCCAGAACACATGAGAGAATAAATTTATTTGATTCACTGCTAAGGTTCATATCACCCTTAGTGAAAGTAACAGTATTTAAGATGATGTTGTCAATTTCGTTGTAATTAGATAAAGCATTGAATAAAACTTGTTTTTCATCTATATATTTGGGGCAATTGAGTAGTTTACTTTTCTTTCTTAGTAACTCATTCTTTTGATAAATATTATTTTTTCGAAATGTATTTGTCTACCTTGTTTTACGTCTATGTATTATTGGAATGTTAACTAGAATACAGACTCGATCATCCACTCACTAAACGCCATAATCATTACATCTGTTTTATTATGCTGCAGATTATCGAGGGGTTATTTTGGCGAACATTTCAATGAATCCAATATAATATCAACAAATCAAACTATTACGTTGGATTGGAGGATAGACAAGTGTAGTTTATGGAGATTTCACAAATAATTGGCCTGGAGAGGTAGGGTGCAGATTAATCAAGAGTTTGTTTAATCGTTACAGCTTCTGGGTGGTCAAAATACCAATATAAAAACAGTCGTTTAGAGATTAGTCAGCTTACAATCACAAAGATATATTGATTAAAAAGATAACAAATCATACAAGAAAAATTTGATAACCGAAATTTTACTTTGTCAAATATCTGTGTTGGCTATTTTAATTCTAAGGGATATATTTTGTTGATTTTAATGAACGTTTTATTCATTTCTAATCTGTTTTCAACCTCACCAGGGTTTGAACAAAATGCCAAGTAACTAAACCATTTTCTCCGTATCTTTGGCTGTGAAAAGATGTTCAAAGATAAACATTTCATAATATTCTTTAAAACCTCATCTTATCACCTAGTCTTATAGCTGTAATCACATATAAAACTCAATGCTGCTACATTAAACAGAGGTTTGTAGCAATTAAAAACTTCCATCCTGATAGATAATTTCATTTTAAGACCATTTAAAAACGCATTTCAATAAATTCTCTGGTACATTAATTTAGTCGATGATTATAATTATAGACATCTAAAAAACTGAAATCTGGATGAGGTTTACTTTATCAATGCGATATGCTCAAAGAATAATAAGCTTTTCTATTTCTAGCTTTATCTCATGGACCGTTTAAATGAATTAACAAATAAAATAAAATACTCTCAAATACGAAGTTCTTCAAGTTCCCTATACAATCTGCATGTGCGCTTATGCTATTTACGTTTCGCTCTTCTAACCTGTTTTATCTATGACTGGCGTGATCCCTTGTCAAACATCTCCTCGTCAAACGTCTCCTCGTCAAACATCTCCTCGTCAAACGTTGTCCTTCGGGGATAGAACACACTCTTCCCATGTAAATATAACCAATATCTGAAAAAGTCTATCTTAAACGTCAAACTGAGTTATTTTATGTTATTATATAATCATGTTTCAATGTATGCACGCCTTGGTTTATATATTTAAGATATTTTTAGATTATTTTTCGATTCCATTTACAAAAGTTTACTTTTCTGTTAAGTGTTCGTATACTTTTGGATTTCATTCATTTCCTTTATTACTGGAGTTCATCATTACTGGTGAAAGTTGGAAACTCTTAAACAAGTACGGTTTGTGTCAAACATATTCAAAGACACTCCATTGTTTTCATGACTACTTTAATTTAAATATTCATTTCACCTTCTCATGAATGCATAAGAATAATTAGTATATGAAAATTATACTGTTTTATATTATGTAAAGCTTTCGTTATTTCAAATTTTGCCCGTGTCTTTTTTGAATATTTAATTTGAATTTCGGATTTTTTTATCTTCAGTATCCTCTTGTTATATAACACTTTACTGGAATCTTCACACTTTATAATTTCACCGTACATAATTAATGATGTACTGGAATTTATATTATATATATGAGTATAATAATTGTCAACTGATTATTATACCTGTGTATAAAAATAGCTATAGCATGATCGTATATGCTTTTGAGAAAAAAGTGAAAAAAAAAGGTTGTGTAGTGTAGATATTAAGCTCTATCAAATACGATGTATAAAAGGCCTCTTCCTCGACGCCACCTATGACATGATCTCGATTTACATTCACTAATGCAGACCCCTAAATACGGATACAACAAAATAATAAGATAAACAAATCAAATGTTGGAATCAATCACAAAACCTGTTAGTAGTCTTAAAGTTTAATTTCTGAATGCAATATCTCAGAAGTAGTTTATTTCTATAATGTTTGTATAATTGGAATATTATTATGACATGTATGTTAAATATGAAAATTCGATCAATTTAGCTCAGAATTACTCATAATTTAAAGTTTCAGTTTGTTGTTAAAAACATTTCTTCGATCAGAACTAATTTAGTTTTGTTATAGAAGCGAAAGACTCTTGATGTGAAATGATTCATTGCTTTATTTTACTAGTTCCAATAAAAATAGACTAGATTACCAAACTATTTAGATGACATCAAAAGGAATTGAGAAAAGCAACAACGGATACACTGCTAAAACATTAGGAGGGGTGAGTAAAACATTGGGGAAACATAATTCAGAAGTAGTCGAAGAGCCAGTCCAATATCGTGATTCTTGTAGATCGTGTTTCTTAGACAGGATCTAAAACCTATACAGTTTGTCGCATCCGGTTAATCCAAAAACGACTCTTCTTTACT
Organism: Mizuhopecten yessoensis; assembly: GCF_002113885.1. NCBI lineage: Eukaryota > Metazoa > Mollusca > Bivalvia > Pectinida > Pectinidae > Mizuhopecten > Mizuhopecten yessoensis. The sequence continues at coordinate 602,085 of NW_018408396.1, read as the reverse complement.
GCTGGTCAAACGGTGCATACTTCAAACACTGAACTACCTTGATTATACCATAATTAGACATTTTACAGGTAGGTGGAGGTGTCACGTAACGCTTTGCCACCACCTGGAAAGTCTTAAATATATCCTAACGTATCAACACGCCATTCCACGATCATCTGCAGAGGTATCGTGCAAATTTGTTCAAGAACAAAAAATACCTTCGGTCAAAATTACATGCAAGACGGTCGGGTCGAGTTAACTATTAAACAACCACCAGAGGCGATCTGGAATTAAGCTTAAAGTAATTTTGTGTTTATGTTATAAACAAAATAGCAACATTTAGTCAGACTGACTTGTTCAGGACATCTCTAGAGAGTTGTATCTTAGATTTGGGTTAGGAAATTCCTACCCTTGTACAACAACGGGTTTGCCTTCTTGTTGTTTTGTATGCCATCCATTCCTGATCATATCCGATGCTATTAACCTGGAATTCCAATTTTATTCCAGAATGCCGACGTTACTTATCCCATATATTTTTTCTCACCAAAATGTTTAATGTCTTAAATATATAAGTGTGATGTTTAAAATAATAAAAGATTTACAATTGCAATAATTTCAATCACCTGTGATATTATTTTTTTAATATTCAATAATTGATCTTTATATGAGAGAGAAAATGTCTTTATAAGTACATTTTACCTCTTCAAATGTATACCTCATTAAAATGTGATTCTGTAAAGAAAATTTAATTTCAACTATGGCTAAATAATTACTTAATGTGAAACATTCATCTTAGTTTTTAGCGAAATTGTCATGCTTAAACAGTACTCAGTGCAATATTTTGACATAGCAACATGTGTCACAATAAAACTGCGAATGCTTCATATCAAAGAAAATCAATACCTGCTTTTGCTTAGTTACCCGATCATATATCAACTTAAAAATAGCAGATTTAACATGGATCGTTCATGGAAATTTCCATCACATAGAAAGATGTCCACATACTTGAGTTCATCCTGTCATCGCAAATCACAACAAGGGAATGAAATTGACAGACCATTTAGCCCGACATTACACAGTATACATGAGGCGGCATTCCCCTTTCAAGCTAGATCAGATGACCAATTGATAACATTTATACATACGCATATGTCATCCGAGAATGTCACAGGTCGTATGATTGGTCCATTTAAGTCACATGTAGGTATCTACGTCATCATCATCTGTCTATAACACACGTCTGGTGTCAGAGTGTCACCGTTCCTACATAGAGGACGTGTCACAAAATAAATGCAATATACACATATTTCAACTATTTACATGAAAGGACAATTCGTATACAGAAATCTAACAATGATCGAGTGTATATACAGTATGCAAACCTTGTTATAATTCACATTCCATGTTTGTTTCGTATTGATAAATACGAAATACAACGAACAGAGGTAAGCGTTCTACAATGTCAATTTCAAAAGATTGAAAAACTCATTTATATGTGATTTATAAGCAAGAATAATACTACTAAAAGTAATGCACTTTAACCATTTTTGAATTGTACACCAGGCAAAATTTAAGTAAAATATCTAAATAAATGCTTAATTAATTCACATACTTTTCAAAAATCTTGGCAACTTGAATTTGATAAATATAGACTTCTTAAAGCAAGTGTGATCTTCAAATAAATAAAATGTATAAAACTCAATATGCATGACCAGTATATACCATTTCCAATATAAATTACACGGCTTATCTAAAATAGTGCTACAATTGTAAACGTTATTTATTATGATGCATTTTACGAAAATTATTTCTCTTTATTTCATAATATATAACAATGCTGTACGTTTTTGGTAATTTTGATTTCATGTTATTTTTTTCATCTTTTAGTTATGCTTGCAACAAAATAAAGTTAGAAATTAAGCATAAAATAAACGTTATTTTTTAATTTGCTATAAACATTAAATAAACAAAAATAAATACAAAATCATGTTTGGTTCGATTTTCTCATTTATAATTTAAAATTATTAAACTTTATCAAGCATTTTTCAATTAGTTGAAGCTAGGGTAATTCATCAACATAAATGTATTTCTGGTATATATCCTACATTTAGGTTAAGTGAAGTGTGGTAAAATGACTTAGTTGATGATTGTTCCTCTGAATGTTTTATGTGTGTTTATCGTGCCAAAATTTACTAGGTAAACAGCCACCAATAAAACTAGATGATTTAGACAACATATGAGAGAAACAGACACCAACGCTATCTATTGACGTGCCACTGTATTCAAGTATAAAAGATGATGGACGAGCACATCTGATAACTTTATTGTTCTGTTTTTAATTCTTATCTGATGTATTTCAGAGTTTAATCCACAACGGCGCACAACCTCTCTCTATATTCCTAAAACAGTACTGCTTTGTCACATTAGAAACTAGTCTTTCAAAATAAATGGCCATGTTAATGTTTCAATATATATATAAAAAAATATGTTTACATTTCATAATGTTTTAAGTAGTGTTTATTCATTTTCATCAATGGAAATCCAGAAACTGTGCTGATTTTGAAATAACACAGACATTTTACTACGCTTATAAAAATTCCACATAACAAATACGGCTTATTATCGCTATCGTTTTTAAGCCTGGTATGTGGAAAACGAAAAATAAAAGATTGATAGCGACTCTCTAGCGCTTCATCTTTTCAGAGCTTTATCAGAGTAGAAAACACGTCCTCTGAAAAAGTGAATGGCCTTTGCAGCTGGTCAGAATCTCTTTGTTTTTCTCTTCTTCAAATTAACTTACACAAGCTGGTTTGATAATTTTGGTTTCAAATAAATTCCTGAATTGAAAACAAAAAATTCCCAACAGATTGAAATTCAATTTTATAAAATATATTGGCTTTTTTTCGATTAGAACTGTTAGTATTATGGGTATACACTAGCATGCTGATGACAGTATATAACTGTTAGTGTTATGGGTATACATTAACATGCTGATGACAGTATAGAACTGTTAGATTTATGGGTATACACTATCATGCTGATGACAGTACATAACTGTTAGTGTTATGGGTATACCTTAACATGCTGGTGACAGTATAAAACAGAGTATTATGGGTATACACTAACATGCTGATGGCAGTATAAAACTGTTAGTGTTATGGGTATCCACTAACATGCTGATGGCAGTATAAAACTGTTAGTGTTATAGGTATACACTAACATGCTGATGGCAGTATAAATCTGTTAGTGTTATGGGTATACACTAACATGGTGATGACAGTATACAACTGTTAGGGTTATGAGTATACATTAACATGCTGATAACAGTATAAAACTGTTAATTGAAATTCAATTTTATAAAATATATTGGCTTTTTTTCGATTAGAACTGTTAGTATTATGGGTATACACTATCATGCTGATGACAGTACATAACTGTTAGTGTTATGGGTATACCTTAACATGCTGGTGACAGTATAAAACAGAGTATTATGGGTATACACTAACATGCTGATAACAGTATAAAACTGTTAGTGATATGGGGATACATTAACGTGCTGATGGCAGTATAAAACTGTTAGTGTTATAGGTATACACTAACATGCTGATGGCAGTATACAACTGTTAGTATTATGGGTATACACAGCATGCTGATGACAGTATAAAACTGTTAATATTATGGGTATACACTAGCATGCTGATGAAAATATAGAACTGTTAGTGTTACGGGTATACACTAACATGCTGATGACAGTATACAACTGTTAGTGTTATGAGTATTCATTAACATGCTGATAACAGTATAAAACTGTTAATTGAAATTCAATTTTATAAAATATATTGGCTTTTTTTCGATTAGCACTGTTAGTATTATGGGTATACACTAACATGCTGATAACAGTATAAAACTGTTAGTGATATGGGTATACCTTAACATGCTGATGACAGTATAGAACAGAGTATTATGGGTATACACTAACATGCTGATGACAGTATATAACTGTTAGTATTATGGGTATACACTAACATGCTGATAACAGTATAAAACTGTTAGTGATATGGGTATACATTGACGTGCTGATGGCAGTATAAAACTGTTAGTGTTATAGGTATACACTAACATGCTGATGGCAGTATACAACTGTTAGTATTATGGGTATACACTAGCATTCTGATGACAGTATAAAACTGTTAGTATTATGAGTATACACTAGCATGCTGATGACAGTATATAACTGTTAGTGTTATGGGTATACATTAACATGCTGATGACAGTATAAAACTGTTAGTGTTATGGGTATACACTAACATGCTGATGGCAGTATAAAACTGTTAGTGTTATGGGTATACACTAACATGGTGATGACAGTATACAACTGTTAGTGTTATGAGTATACATTAACATGCTGATAACAGTATAAAACTGTTAGTGATATGGGTATACATTAACGTGCTGATGGCAGTATAAAACTGTTAGTGTTATGGGTATACACTAACATGCTGATGACAGTAGAAAACTGTTAGTGTTATGGGTATACACTAACATGCTGATGGCAGGATAAAACTGTTAGTGTTATGGGTATACACTAACATGGTGATGACAGTATACAACTGTTAGTGTTATGAGTATTCATTAACATGCTGATAACAGTATAAAACTGTTAGTGATATGGGGATACATTAACGTGCTGATGGCAGTATAAAACTGTTAGTGTCATGGGTATACACTAACATGCTGATGGCAGTATACAACTGTTAGTATTATGGGTATACACTAGCATGCTGATGACAGTATAAAACTGTTAGTGTTATAGGTATACACTAACATGCTGATGACACTATAAAACTGTTAGTATTATGGGGATACACTAACATGCTGATGACAGTATACAACTGTTAGTGTTATGGGTATACACTAATATTCTGATGACAGTATAAAACTGTTAGTATTATGAGTATACACTAACATGCTGATGACAGTATAAAACATAGTGTTATGGGTATAAACTAACATGCTGATGGCAGTATAAAACTGTTAGTGTTATGGGTATACACTAACATGCTGATGACAGTATAAAACATAGTATTATGGGTATACACTAACATTGGCACATGTCACACATAGCATCCAGCGTGATGCTGCAATGCCACCGGAGTAGAGCTATATAAAAATAAACTATAGAAGATCGCAGCGATAAGAGAAACAAAATCACCGTACCATCATTTTTGGCTAGTCTTCAAATTACAAGGAAATTATCTGTTCCAATTAAAACACAGTTTAAGACATTACATTTTGATTACGTCTCCGTTATTTTTATTTTTTTTTCAACATATATATTCAATTCCGTTTATTGCAAAGGGCATAAAACCAAAGTATCGACGGCAATCAAAACAGGGTCTTATCATCGCAACGAAATGTCATATACATAATTTAGTTATGGAACAAAAAGTATGCTAACTGACGGAATATCCTGGTGTATAAATCTTTATAGCTTTTAAAATACTTTTTAAAACCGAAAACAAAAAAATACCATACATTTGTTTCGTCTATATTGATTTTATACATATATTTTACAGTTAGAGTTAACTCCCTTTGCCCAGCATTTCATGATTGACGTTGTTTCTGCTTGTTGTCAGTACTGATTGAGGTGTTTTCCTAATACTGGTTCCTGTTAATGGCGGCAGTGTTGGATTTTTAAATTCTTGTTTTGAAGCTGAACTGGATTCTTAATGATTATATACACAAGTCATTTAAACATAATCAGTATATCTTTCAAAGGCATTACCAGAGCAAAGATTATAAAAAATGAAAATCAGTTTCAATATCATCTGCAATATAGCTTTACTAATGGGGAATGTTTGTTTCTTAAAAAATTTGCACAGAATTGATGGAAAACAAATGTTGGCAGTAAATATGTTGTCTTTACATCTCTTCTTATAAAAAAAGTATTGGTATGTGCGCACGAAGCAACAGTTTGTTTTGTCGAAATGGATTGCGGTCGTAAAGGACAAATCTTACGTCGATGAAGGATGTATTGTCAGTTTAGGAAAGTTAACAAACTGACATCAATCACTGCCAAATTAAATTATTCACATACTGATATAAAGTGATCTCGAATGGATCAATGAAATCTTAAAAAATCTTATAAGAGTTAAAATATCAAACTTTTGACAGATGTCGTGAAACAATATTGAAGATTTCATAAAAAAAAAAGGCCGGATGAGAACAAAAAAATTGTCTAATCATTATAACATCAAGAAAACAAAATATTCAGTTTAATGAAAGCAATTCAATAAAGGACACATAAATTGCCCTGAAGCCATGTTGAATTGTGCCAATTGTGACAATCAGCCCTTTGGGAAATTCTTATGTTAAGCTGATCCACAACTAAACTGGTCAATTACTGGCTGATCCACAATAAGATTAGCTGATCCATCCCGCAACTAGCTGATCAGAGAACACACAGAGTAGTTGTACACTATTATATATTATGCATAGTTTAGTTTAAATATATTTTATTGTACAAAGATACAAAGGGATTGGACAACAAGGTATTTCAACTTATTATTGTCCTCTCCTCATTACATTTGGTAAAAAATATGTTATGCATATGTTTCGTTGTGGAATGTGAAGCAAATGATGTTTTGTTGTGAATATACCAATACAATTGAAATAAACATTAATATTAAACATAAAACTATATATATACTGTATAATGTTATGATTTTGTGATAATTGAAAAGGGTGCTTCTATGATATTTGATTTATTCGCAGGATGTGACATACGTAATGGCGTCAATAAGATACGAATGAAGTAAATAGATTTGATAGCCGGACCAATTAACGCAGCATCACTGAAATTTACGTTATCTAATGTCTTAACAGAGATCTGACAGTAAAAACATATATGATAACTACAATAGAACAAAGCTTTATATGTCAGTGTAGATATAGAAGTTCCCACGTGCCTACAATAATATCAGTGTCACATGATACGAATGCCAGGGACATTATGCCTGTAAACGAAAAACAAAACACAACAAAACGACGTGACAAGGAACAGAAAAAAATAACACAATTACAATCTGGAATCATACATGGCACTGGGATAGTTTGAGATGCATCTTTATTTCAGCAAATATTATTTATATACCAAATACATACTTGGTGCATCCCTTTCGTAAGATCCCCCCTCCCTCCCCCCAAAAAATAATAATACTGGCAAGTTTACTAAAAACATGTTTACATGAACCCATTCCAAAAACTCCCAAAAGACATTTTCAGGCAGTTTTACTTAAATAGGTTTTTGTTTTTTTGTTTTAAATACATTGGGAATGGAAAAGTATAAGCAGTTCATATGATGTACAACCCAAGAGGGTCATAAGGTCTAGTGATGTGACAATGCTTGAATCTAGAGGGTCAGAAAGGCACAGGAGAGTTCCAGTCCGATCTTCCGGAACTACTTGTGTCCTACCTGTACACCATTAACATTAATTACGTCATACATAACTGGGTGGCCCGTCGAGGAAACATCACTTGTTTACGTCTGATTAATAATATCTGTATCTTCATTCAATTGAAAGTCAGAAATATGATGAACGTAAAAGTTATAGGTTAAGGCATTAGGTAACGTTCTTAAAAATGAAGTAAAACAGCTGTAAATTATTTCAGAATCGATATGCTTGTATTGAATTCGATACTTTCTGCACGCGAATGTCATCAACTAGTTAGATTGTTCTGCACCGAAAATGCGTGAAAAACAAAATCATAACGATGACGTTTAATAACACAACGAATACATCCTAGTGGTCAGGTCTATTGAATAACGAGAAAGACCATTACCCAAAGGTTTCAGTTACGTTTTTATGACATTTAAAACATTATTTATCTCAAAGATTTATTATTCCATTTCAGTGCATTGTAACTAAATGAATTACACTGAGAACCTCGGAAGTTTCAATAAAATAAAGCTACTAAATTATTACACAGAAAAGGAAGGGAATTCATGATGTATGACAGCCGTTAGTTTCACTGAAATGGACCTGTCTGGGTGATATTGGACAGACATTTTCAGTCAATGAAATGCATATCAATGATACATATCGATGACATACAGAAGCTACGATGTTTTTTATTGTATACGAAGTCCTAAGGTCTAATTCATTATTAAGGACAGTGAGTCTAATTTGCTTTCTGAATATGTATTAAGAAACTAATTCAATGATCAATTTCTAAAGAATTTTTACAAAATCTTTTAAATACATTTTTTTTAAATTCTAGCATTGAAAATTTGGTACACCTTAAAATATTTATTAAATTGCTTGAATTTTCCTTTCTATAATTGAAAAAGGTGTTTTAAAATTTAAATTAAGCTTACATTTGATCAACTCAACGTTACGTAAAAATGAAAATGTATAATATATACTACAGCGTCCTTATGGTACGACAAAAGTTTACTCCAACTTCGAACACAACAACAATAAGAATAAAAAACAAAAGGAAAGCAGCATGAAACCCCCAAAACAAACACAGCCATACGATCCGGCCATCATTCACATATGACACGCGGCAGTTGTACGTTCATGTAGGAATATTGAATTCCTGTCAGGTATGTAAATGTATCTTTGTTTTTATATTATAAGTAAGTTTTTGTCTTGTTTACAGTTTGACAAAAAATGAAAGAGAAACTTTAAAACACATTTTTACAATTATAGAATACATATATAGTATATCAAAAATTCTAAACAATATTAGTTCAAAAATTGTCTATATGAATGTTTATTATATTCACGCTAATGCAGTTTGGCAATATTTCATTTTTTTAAAAATTTAAATGCACAATTTAATGTTGAATTTTATTCATTAAAAGTAAATAACTATTTTTTCCTTCATTTTCATGATTCATATTCATAAAACTCCCGCATTTTAGCATGTCATAATTTACCAATGAAATTTGACTGATACACCATAGATTTCTTTGATAATTCATTTACCTAAATAAAGAGAAATAATTAGCGATTTTGGAAATAATCATATATATCAGAGAAATACAATATTAACATGATTTTCACCCGAGTCGTTATTCATCAAGTGTTAATAGACGTATCGCTATGCTGAATAATGAATATTAATAGTTCAAAGTCAGGATTGTGTTCTTTAAATATTTATAAACGAAGAAAATTATGATGAAGGCATGATATGTATCATTTCTGTGTTTTGTGAACTTATTTGTAAACGTCGGATATAAATCAAGTCCGTATTTTCTAAAATAACAAAACAATACGTTAAATATATAGTGGATATTCTATTTTCAAGTCTTTTCTTTGAACATAAACAAATCATCTCGATGAACTTATTAAACAAACATATGGGACAGATAAGATGATAGGTTTGCATGCATACTTTCAGAGGTCGTCTGTGGCTATACAATGCGTCTAGTATGTCACCATCGGTCAGTGTACTGAAACTCAAATTGTTTATACATGAAAATGCTCTGATAGAGAAGCAGTATACAAGAAGTATTTTATTTGTTTTACACCTCACGTTTTCATCAGAAATATTATGATAGATATCCACTGATACCGAATTTTAATCATAATCTATGATCTTTCAGTCATTCACCCTCCGTATGTTTAAACAAGGAAGATTTCGAATTAAATACTCATACATGTGATCTTATTTCTATTTTGTTTAACGAGAATTTGATCATCTTGTTTACATATGTATCATAAATGTATTATTTATGAGTGTTATGATGCAATCATGATGAACATATCAAAAATATTTTCAATAGTATAACTGGTTCACTGAAGGAAATAAAATCACAGAGGTAGAAGGTATTATTATATATTTTATGGCGAGTCTTATACCTGATATATTATTTTAGGCGGATTAGAGAAAATAATACATTTATGATACATATGTAAACAAGATGATCAAATTCTCGTTAAACAGAGAAAAAATATTATCTATTTAACGTATTATTGTGTGGATATTTAAAAGTAACATAGCGAAACCCTTTTCAGCTTCACGAAAGTAATGTTTTGTAGAAAATATATGTTATTGATGAGGTTTTCTCCTAATTGATACCCAAAACCTATGTTGAACATATCAGTTACCTCATCGGCGTGCAAAGGTAATCGTGAATCAAAACATGGAGATATTGGAGGTTTCTCCATGACAAATAATACAACCTCATCCGGGAAGAATGATTACGGTGACGTCCGTTTGTTTTTCGTTTACATCAGTCACGCGTCCCATCTGCAATCTACCAGATGTTACACCGTAGGTACGGTTGCAAACGCTGAAGTATCAAATCTCACAATATCTCTACATACCCGACCACGGACTTAACCGAACTTTGATATTTATCAAACCAGTTTTATATGGGAAACAATACGGGGTATGTTCCACACCGAACAAAAAATACTAATCGAATAAGAGACGGTGAGAGCTAATTGTTTTTCGTGTTTCTTTTGTCTGAAAGGTTACCTAACCAGACAGGTAATTATATGAACAAAATACAAACCTACTATTGTCTATTTAAACATATGACTGTTGAATTTGTTTTTTTAATGTAATGAGATTAAATAACTTATCTTATAGGATACTGATTTTATAAAAATAGTAAAGATAAAAATATCTATATAATTCGTAATTAGTCAAGTATTTCTTTTACAGATGCATACTCAGTTTGCTGTTAAAACGATGTCGAAAATGAAGCGAAATATTAATTGACGAATAAAAAAAATTCAATCCCTGATTATGGTAATGTTTTAGAAGATATCTCAAGTCTAAACACCACAACATCCTCTAGCCCACTTGGTTTGCGTCATCTCTTACCTTTGCGCCAAGGAGTTATCGGTACAGCTTTAGATTTTGATGATTCGACAGTAATTTAAAATTCCGATCACAGAGAAGACGAGACAAAAAGGTTAATGTAAAGTTCAATTTGTTATTATTTTTAATTGGATGTTTAAAAAGACTCTTGTAGGCGATTGGAAGAAACGAGGATGAGAATTTTGCGTATCTTGAATTTTGTGACAAGCTCCTGCACTATTTTAGGTTTAGATATGTTATCGGTCGAGCTCCACATTCCGTGTTGGATAATGAATTTGAGATGGATGAAAGATAAGGCCCGGGTTTTGTCACTTCGGCCTGTGTGCCTGGCTACATTCTTGTCTGTAAACTGTCAAGTATCTGCTGTAATATTGATCAATTATCATACAGTTACCAGTGTAAGATCAGCCAGCACGACACAGACCAGGAATTAAGGCATGGTATCATAGAAAAGTTCTCGGCATGCCAACACTTACATGCTTCTTATCTTACGATCGACACATGCTACAGTACCTAGCATCATAGGTAGAAATCTCGCCGTGGACTATGTCCATATTTGCCCATTGAAGTTTAAGGTGTCTCTGGGCGCATGTCTCAATCTTGGAAATATACATATCAACAAAAATAACACATTCATGTTAGACAACTCTATCAGCAGATAAGGTTTTTGACTTTTAAGGATTGGTATATTTTTGTCAATTCCTTCCCGTTGCTTTGTATTGAACTATATCTCATAGCTATATGCCAATGTGCATTGCAACATGTCTTTGTTTCTACTGTCATAATTCTATTAAAAAACTATCCAAACTTTTCCCCCTACATTTAGTATTCGATCAATCTAATGTCAATATATTAATAGGAAATGAAAACATATAAACAAACCTTTTTTTACGGTTTAGAAGACTGTTATTTCTTGAGAACATATATTCGGTTGGCGAGTATCAGGGTTTGTGAACCTTTGGGTCTATAATGCTCTATACAAAAGGGTGTCTGCCAACAAGGTTCTGACTCGATTTTAGTTTCACTATTTATTTCCAATGGTTATGCTTTTAACTTAGGTTTGTCCCTTTTCCCTTACATTCTCTGACAATGACAGTTACGGTATACTATATTGCTGATAAGGAGACAGGTGCAAGATTATTATCACGTAATGAAATATAAGCCATCTGAGGAAACTTAATATAATCCTTATAATTGGAATGATATAAATGTTGATATATATCACTGTCCATATTTAGATTGTTGTGTATTTGCCTGATGTTAATATTGACGCAAAGTGAGAATAGAGACTATATTCAGTGAACTTTGATGACTGCTTACTTTAGAAAGTGTCCCACCTGTTTTGGCCTAACGTCGAGGTACGTACCTAAACAGTGTATATATCTGTATCAGGAAGTTTGTGGCTATTTTGCAATGTTTTGTTTTATAATTTTTACCGAATAAATATCATGCGGGCAATGAATAAATTACAATTGTATACTTCATGTACTAGCTAATTCGGGTAGGATGACAGATACATACTCATGTTCTTTTGTTTGTGAACCAGTAACGCCATACGTAACAAATCAGAGATATATAAGTCGATATGTAACTCATGTTTAGCCATACTAGTTTAACTCATTTACTATCTACAAATTTGTGTTATTGTCGACAAGTGTCCACAATATATAATAGACGCAAACCATGACTATTATTAAAAAAAAAATCAGTAAACAAATATGAAAAAATGAAACTGCGATGGTTCTTCGCGTTTTTCCTTTTGTTTGATTTTTGCAATATTTAGATGCCACAAATCCCTAAAGCTAAGTAAATTTACTATACTGTACACCTCTGAGAAGTCAAAAATTTCCTGTATTTAACTTTTATTCTTATATGGCTTTTTGGAAAAAGGATTTAATGGCATAGTAGAAATTGCAAAAAAAAATTAATATATGACCGTGTGTTCGTTTTTGTGCTTTGATCGGTCAAAGGTACCAATTTAACACATGTGATTTTAGGTGATTTTTTAGGTTTTGACCATTTGCAGAACAAAATTCATACAATTTCTTCCGAGTGTGTTATCAGATATGTATGAATGTTTGTAGAATTGATGAATATATTATTTTCTTTTAAATTATGAAAGTAAAATTTCTTAATCTTATTCGTTTAACTCAGAAAGCCGATTTTAGTTACCCCTACCCCCTTTTTTTTGATGAAACATTTATTTTATTTTACCATTTTTTCAGATCAAAAAGTTCTGCTATTAAACTTTTTTTTAATATTTAACGAATTTTAAGAAACTGTGTTTCTCTTTGTAAAACATCCACAAAAATGATGGGCCGTGTGCTTCTTTTTTTCTCCCGTTATCATTTGTGTTATTTTTTACTTTTTTCGGGGTCAAAATCAAAAGTGCTTCAGTTACACTAAATGTGTAAAAAAAAATATCAATAATGTATAATTTTCCAGTTCGTTGCATATTATTTTTATCATATTAACCATTATAAAGCTGTACAGCAAAATTGAACCTGCTACAACTAAAAATGGCAACACGATGACAAATTAAGTGAACAATCTAGTGTCAAAAAAGGTGAAATTTTGGCCTTTTTTGAAGCGCAAGAAATACACATTATTACACATTTTCAAAAATGGCCGCCGAATTGGTAAATATTTTTTTAAATCCTTGTAAAAAAAGTTCTACAAACAACAGGCATCTAGTTTTTTGACATATTTTTCAGATGCGTGTTTGGTAATAAACTTGATCATAATTTGTTTAATATTACAAAAACCCGTTACACCAGATCTTAACGAGACTTGAACGTGATTGAAACCTCAGAAGTGTACATCCTTAAGTCAAATATAGTCTTTCCTTCGAAGCAATTCATTTTTTCTTCATATTATCTCGAAATTATTTTCTTTGTTTGTTCAACCCCTACTAAACAAACAATACACCTTCGTAATAATATAAGAAAAACTGACTTTGATCGAGGGAGGGCCCGTATCAGACTCTAGGAAAGAATGAATTTTCCTTTCAGTACTTATTTGTATTAAAATAGATATTAACGATAAACCAGAACTTCTCATTACAAAAAAAATAAAATAAACAAACAACAACAACAAAAGCAAATTATCAAGGTTGATTAAAAGGCAAAAACACAGTAACCAATGTACGAGAGGACGCCCAGTAACTGGCAATCAGTACCAAACTATAAGGAAATGCATCGGAGGCGGAACTAGGCGCTCCGGGAGAGTAGGTGTACCGTGCACCATAGGTGGAACCGTAATCTAACTCCTGTATGGGCTGGATAGTCGATATTAGAACTGAACGACGCAGGTCTTATATTTCACAAATGTTCTTGATATATGTGTTTGAGGTAAATATATTGATATTCGAACTATGTTTGACACCTATTTTGTTCCACATATTAGATAATGACCTTATTAGTATCAACAAATTAAGCATGCTATTGTAGGTTCAAATTGTAACTATGAAAAAAAGAGATAAAATATTGGCAAGTTTTGTTCACCATTTCCATCAATTAATACATACAACCGGCATGTCTTTGGTTTTAAATAAACTGTGATAAACCATCTGAAGTGTATTTAAACACTAATTTAATGTGTCATTGAAATGGTAAAGCAAACTTTCAAAAATTATAAATATGGTTACGTTCATAAATTACGTTATTTTTGAACAGTTTAATGGTCGGAGTGTATCTGATTCATAAACAAAAATATTTCTTAGAATGTTATGCAATATTATAAAGTAAAAATACTTAAACATGATGGTAATAATTTAGGTTGTAGCATTGCATTGTTCCGTAAAACGTCTTCACAAGTAGCTTTCTGTAACAAAACTATGGCGAATCCAGGGTCTGTTGTGCCAAAGAGGGTATATACCGAGGTATTGTACAGTTGAGCGCATTATCTTAGAAGCGACGTAATCATTTCCTTGACAGCTTACTGATAAAGAAATGAGATGTCGTCATGTTGTCATGTGCTCAAACCTTTTGGTATTTTTGTATAGGATTCGTTTGGTGTTCCATACTGTCCAGATTTTTGTTTGGTTGTATTTTTTGACATTGTTGTCGAAATAAACTAGTTTTGATTCTGAGTTATGTTCGACAAGCTCTGGTGTTCTTTTTGTATTGTTTGGCTGTCATGTTTGTCAATACATTTTTATAAGTCGATCATGACATGTCATTCGGCTTAACACTTTTTTGTTTTGTGAAAGTTAAATATCATTTGTGTGATTTGTCATTACTCCTGGGTTTTGTCTTTCTATTGTTGTTTTTATTTCTGACACTATATGGGAAAATATGTGTGAAGGCTAGAGCGACGTCTTCCCTCCTTTTGATGTCATACTAGTTCAAGGATACTGGTCTCTGATACTGCAGCTGATTCCTCAGTAGGGTATGAAAGCAGCGACATTGGGGATGGCGGGTCCAGTTGGAATGACGGTTCAGTAGGGTATGAAAGCAGCGACATTGTGGTTGTCGGGTCCAGTTGGAATGACGGTAGACAGAGTATAATATGTTGTCCTTTTGAAGAGTTTATCTTCACAACATAAATTCGAACAATTGTTGTAGAATTGTTGTAAAATTCTGAACAACGAGTTTGGTCAGGATGTGAGTGACAGACGTGATATCGACATTTGTCCTGACTGACAAAGTGGAATCAGAAAATGTTTACTTCACTTACAAAATACTAACAAATAAATGTAAAATTTCAAATAACTCATTTTTTTATACATTTTGATTATTTTTTTAATAAATATAATATAGAAATTCATTGTCTGTTTAATGATTAAAAATATTCTTGTCTCTGCACCGAGTTCATATTCATATTTCTACAATGACAAGGACGAATTAATTTCGTTTTAGTTTATTGCTAAAATATATAATCATTCGTGCAGTTTTTATTAACTAGAGGCTCGGCTGTAGAGACAAAATAGGTCATCGCCACCATTTAATTTTATGAAATTCGTTAAACATCTGTTTCACAATATCTATCTTTTTCAGTGATGATGCTTTATGTAATGTGTAACAAACAAATGGAACGTAAACAATAAAAAAAGTGTATTTGAAGAAACGTTTATGGCTGACACGAGAGCCAAGATATAGACCCCAAAGAATTGCTGAGATGTGTTGGGAATCGGTTTATATTTCCATAACTGATAATCGTCTAATTTGTTTAATTATGCATGAACATTTATTGTACCTGTTAAACGATATTGTCATGTTTTGTTTTTCGACTTTTTCATTCTTTATGAAACAACTCCATGTAAATTTATATAATTTTGTATGCAGCTTTTTATTTTATTAATTATATTTCACAGTATTGTCGCCACAATGCAATTCCATAAATGTATGTATTTAAAATGTCATAAAATTTAAAGGAATTTAGGGCTGGAATTTCCAACGATATTTCCCTAATGACAAGCTTACAAGTAGAGAATATGTACTGCATACTTTTTATACCCTTGATGTTAATATCACAAGATTAGTTACACTATCAGGATTTTAATTAATGTAGGTACATTAATTTTCGTTTTATTGCAGAGTTAGTTCTCCCTCGCAACAAAGTATAAATACGTTTTATGACAATGCCTTCTAATATTTAACGAGTCTCTAAATTAGACAAACAGTTATTGTTTTTTCCAAACTTGATTAATAAATATTCAGTTTTAATTAAAAAAATATAATCAATAGATTGTGCTTGAAACTATACAATCTGACGAAGCTATGGGACGCATTGTGATCGCACAAGTACCGAGCCTGATCGGTCGCAGAAAAAAACCCCACATACAAATTTAAATTAAATTCAAAACTAAGCAATACAATTTTATAACAATTTAAGTATTTTAACCATTTTATGGAGTTCAAATATAAAATATTCTCGAGTCTCGACATGAGTGATTTAACTACAGATTCAAAATACGACGTTCAAAATGGATCAAATACCAAAATTCATCGCCATGCTTACCACTGAACTTCGTTTTGCTTCTCTTCGTAAACATATAGTGTAAAAGCTTGCCGTGTTAGGGGACTGATAGCGGAGGTTAACGGATAAAATGCGTCGTAGAAAGTGGTGACGCAAAGTTAAAAAGATATGACGGGGAAATTTGACGCCGATATTCAGTAAAAAGATGTTTTGTATAACTGATTGGGGGAGGGATGTTTAGGGTATTGTACAACTGCCCGGGGGAGGGAGTGTTAGGATATTGTACAACTTCCCGGGGGAGGGAGTGTTAGGGTATTGTACAACTTCCCGGGGGAGGGAGTGTTAGGGTATTGTACAACTTCCCGGGAGAGGGAGAGTTATGTTTTGTATAACTGCCTGGGGAGGGGTGTTAGAGGGTTGTACGGACTCTCCTTTCCTTCGTTTACCTTTCTCTGTAACTGTCAATGTAGTAATGTCATCACAATCGTTTTGATGGCAATTTTGAATATAAGAAACACATTCCTTCTGTGATAACTTTAGAAAAGGCAAACTATCCTAAAGCTATTCAGAAAATGGCAGATGTCACCCTTAAAAGTGGAATTTCTGTTATCTTGGTGTGCACTCCTCGATTGATGTATTTTTATACATATATATCAAAATATTAAGAATGATATTAGAAAATATATATTTATGTCAGAAATGATGGTGTTCCCAATCAGGAGTTCCTACTGTAGCAAAAATACAAAGTGACTTGGTGTAATTGTATTTATTCATCTAAGTAATGTATCCCCCCAAAAAAGTTGGATTATTATAAAAAATAATTTGTCTTTTGCAACACAAGAAAGTTATATCGGAAGCTTTTAATCTTCCGTGAATGTTTTATTCCAACTTTTATTAGCACAACCATTGAAGTGTACTAAAATATATTTGGTTTGATAAATCATAATTGTTCGGAATGATAGCGAAGCATACACAGAACTGTAATTTGAACTCAAAATCTATGGAACCAGGGCAAAATATAGATAAAATACACATTTAGATGAAACTGTACAAGGATAAATATACCAGACGTTGCGGAAGGGTAAGCGCCTTCCGCCTAATCTACGGCACTCGCTATGTAAATCTAAATAAAATGCTAGTATGTTGCGCCCCACCCTCTCTCCCCCAAAAAATGGAGTATTGAAAACAAAACCACAAGGCATTCCGAGTGAGAATCAAAATCATTATATTAATGCAGACGAAAAAAATATGTTTATTTTACTTTCTTTGATGTTTTACATCATTATACGAAATTTTTAAATAGATGCTTCTTCAAGTTTCGACTGATTATTTCAAAATAAAATAAAATAGTAAATTGTATGAGAAGGGTATCGTGATTCGCCTCTATATTTTCTACAGTGCTTCAGTATTTTCAGTTTACGATCTGCTAAAATAAAATATCCCTTTTGTTTAGTACAAATTTCGCACATACGTTGCCTGTAAAGTTTTCTGAATATTAAAAAAATACACCTCCATTCTGCATTACCTGAGTTTTACCGGGTTCCTGTATAACGTGATTTAAAGGCCTATGAGGTATAGGTGATAATGAGGTACGTTGAAGTACAGTAGACATTATCTAAGGTATATCTCCTACACATATCTCTAATTATGACACTGTCTTGGTTATCGTTTAAAAGTCGACTTGTATATAGTTTCCACTTTCAAAGAAGACTCATCTTTCACTCAAATTTACATTCTTTTCTTTTTTAACAAGATCAAGACAATCGTCTTACAGAGACGTACGATTAAGTACTGTCAAAGACACGCCTTTCATGAAAAACGTCTGTTTTCCGTCTGGATCATCAATACTAGCCTCCCTTACAAGAGAGTTCCCCAGGCGATGTTGGTATTTTTCCCACCATGGTTCACGTGGCTAAAACATTAGAGAGTTCCCCTGGTCACTATGTGGTACTCAACTCACGCAAAAACGGATGGTAAGCGTGACTGACTCTATGGTGATTAAGAGAAGCAAAAGACCACCAAAGACGCGCCTCCAACCCTGTTCACAATCACCGCGCGCCAAATTAAGTTACAGATGATCAGTGTGCCTAAACAAGATTCTGGTTTTTGTTTTCTAATAAAGAAAAAGTAGATACTTATCGTTAACTGTTCTCAAAATAAAACTTTTTTTCTCCTCGTTAACAATAAGCTTAACATCCTAAATTACAAAACAAAAATATGAATTATTGCTGCTTCGAGATAATACCAAATAACAACAAACTATTGAACGAGACAATCTCGACAATTTGTCTTGTGGAAAAAATAGCTATCATTTCTACAAATGTGTTTATATATAAGCGTCAAATGAGACACCCACACAGAAGCTCGTATATACCCAAGTACCGGTAAAAAAGTCTCACGGCTTCTTTTCAATATCAAAAATGTACAGGTATTTCATTGAAATGTACTGTAATTAACGAATGCCGGGTAAATACCGCCCCTATTGATACGTCACGGATTAAATGTCGGGCCATACACAGTTATGAAAGCAGGTATTGTTCTGTTTGCCACCTAGAATATTTAACAGTCAGGTGCTATCAGTGGCATTCATCTAAAAGTTCGACACATCTGTCGATTACTGTTTTGATTGTAAACAGAAATGTTGTGTAAGACAGATTGTTGAATTGTATATATTGTGATTATTTCATTGGAATTTGTCGATAAATAAATAAATTGGTAAAGCCTTATCTGAAGTCAAGCTATATATGTCACCAAGTAATTGGTTATCTTTATTCCTGTGTAATCGACATGTGAAATCAATATGATATTGATGTATACACGAATATTTTTTTTGCGCAAGAGTGAAGGTAATGTTCGACCTCGTTTGTAAGTTCGTGTGAAAAATATTAACTTAAGGTCTCATCATTACCAGATAAGGTTTTTAGGTCATTGTGAGGTCTACCAATATATCTCTACCAATCAACAACAGAAACTTCGAAATCAATATGATATTGATGTATACACGAATATTTTTTTTGCGCAAGAGGGAAGGTAATGTTCGACCTCGTTTGTAAGTTCGTGTGAAAAATATTAACTTAAGGTCTCATCATTACCAGATAAGGTTTTTAGGTCATTGTGAGGTCTCCCAATATATCCCATGAAACATTGGAAATACATAAATTGACAGGAATATCAAAGGAATTTAACCCGCTTCTTAAATTGATCTAATGTTGAACAATAGAGAACGACGCTACTAGACATACAACAACAGAAAGAGAAAACGACGCTACCAATTAACAAAAGAAACTGAAAAGGACGCAATCAGAAAAGAAAAGAATCTGAAAACGACACTTCTAATCAACAACATAAATTGAGAACTATGCTACCAGACAAAAATACAAACTGAGAGCGACGCTACCAAACAACAACCAAAGCCTAGAACGACGCTACCAAACCACAACAGAAACTGAGAACGTCGCAACCAGACAACAGCAGAAACTGAGAACGTCGCAAACAGACAACAACAGAAACTTCGAAATCAATATGATATTGATGTATACACGAATATTTTTTTTGCGCAAGAGTGAAGGTAATGTTCGACCTCGTTTGTAAGTTCGTGTGAAAAATATTAACTTAAGGTCTCATCATTACCAGATAAGGTTTTTAGGTCATTGTGGGGTCTACCAATATATCCCATGAAACATTGGAAATACATAAATTGACAGGAATATCAAAGGAATTTAACCCGCTTCTTAAATTGATCTAATGTTGAACAATAGAGAACGACGCTACTAGACATACAACAACAGAAAGTGAAAACAACGCTACCAATTAACAACAGAAACTGAAACTGACGATACCAGAAAAAAAACAGAAACTGAAAATGTTGAACAATAGAGAACGACGCTACTAGACAAACAACAACAGAAAGGACGCAACCAGAAAAGAAAAGAATCTGAAAACGACACTTCTAATCAACAACATAAACTGAGAACTATGCTACCAGACAAAAATACAAACTGAGAACGACGCTACCAAACAACAACAAAAGCCTAGAACGACGCTACCAAACCACAACAGAAACTGAGAACGCCGCTACCAGTCAACAACAAACAGAAATCGACGCTACTAGACGACAACAGAAACTGAGAACTACGCTTCCAGACAACGACAGAAACTGAGAAAAAGACGCTACCAGACAAACAACAACAGAAACTGACAACGACGCTACTAGACAAACAAAAACAGAAATTGACAACGACGCTACTAGACAAACAACAACAAAAACTGAGAACTACGCTACCAGAAAAAGACAAAATCTGACAACGACACGCTACTAGACAAACAACAACAGAAACTGAGAACGACGCTACCAGAAAACAACAAAACCTGACAACGACGCTACTAGATGACAACTAGAACTTGGAACGACGCTACCAGACGACAACTAGAACTTGGAACGACGCTACCAGTCAACAACAGAAATAGAGAACAACGCTACCAAACAACAACAGAAACTGAGAACTATGCAACCAGAAAAAACAAAACCTGACAACGACGCTACTAGACAACAACTGGAACTGGGAACGATGCTAATAGTCAACAACAGAAACTGAAAACGACGCTACTAGACGACAACAGAAACTGATAACGCCGCTACCAGAAAACAACAGAAACTGAGAACGCCGCTACCAGTCAACAACAGAAACTGAGAACGACGCTAATAATCAAAAACAGAAACTGAGAACGACGCTACCAAACAACAACATAAACTGAGAACGACGCTACCAGTCAACACAAGAAACTGCGATCGACGCTACCAATTAACAACAGAAACTGATACTGACGATACCAGAAAAAAAACAGAAACTGAAAACGACGCTACTAATCAACAACATAAACTGGGAACGATGCTAACAAACGACAACAAAAGCTTAGAATGCCGCTACCAGAAAACAACAGAAACTGAGATCGACGCTACCAGACAACAACAAAAGCTTAGAACGACTCTACCAATCAACAACAGAAACTTCGAACGACGCTACTAGACAAAAAACAGAAACTGAGAACAACGCTACCGGACAATAACAGAAACTTTAAACGACGCTACCAAACAACAGCAGAAACTGAGAACGTCGCAAACAGACAACAACAGAAACTTCGAACGACGCTACCAGTCAACAACAGAAACTGTGAACGACGATACCAGTCAACAACAGAAACCGAGAAAGACGCTACCAGACAACAACAGAAAGTGAGAACTACGCTACAAGAAAACAGAAACTTGAGCTTCGCTACCAGACAACAGCAACTGAGAACGACGCTACCAGACGAACAACAACAGAAACTGAGAACGACGCTACTAGACAACAATACAAACTGAGAACGACGCTACCAGACAACAGCAGAAACTGAGAACGACGCTACCAGACAACAACAGAAACTGAGACCGACGCTACGAGACAACAACAGAAACTGAGAACGTCGCAACCAGACAACAGCAGAAACTGAGAACGTCGCAACCAGACAACAGCAGAAACCGAGAACGACGCTACCAGTCAACAACAGAAACTGAGAACGACGACACCAGACAACAACAGAAACCGAGAAAGACGCTACCGGACACCAACAGTAACTGAGAGCGACGCTACAAAAAAAAGGAAATTGGACTTCGCTACCAGACAACAGAAACTGAGAACGACGCTACAAAAAAAAGGAAATTGGACTTCGCTACCAGACAACAGAAACTGAGAACGACGCTCCCAGACAACAACAGAAACTGAGAACGACGCTACCAGACAACAACAGAAACTGAGACCGACGCTACCAGACAACAGCAGAAACTGAGAACGTCGCAACCAGACAACAGCAGAAACTGAGAACGACGCTACCAGTCAACAACAGAAACTGTGAACGACGATACCAGTCAACAACAGAAACCGAGAAAGACGCTACCAGACACCAACAGTAAGTGAGAACTACGCTACCAGACAACAACAGAAACTGAGAACGACGCTACCAGACAACAACAGAAACTGAGAACGACTCTACCAATTAACAACAGAAACTGAGAACGTCGCTACCAGTCAACAACAAAAACTGAGAACGACGCTACCAAACAACAGCAGAAATTGAGAACGTCACAATCAGACGATAACAGAAACTGAGAACGACGCTACCAGTCAACAACAGAAACTGTGAACGACGACACCAGTCAACAACAGAAACCGAGAAAGACGCTACCGGACACCAACAGTAACTGAGAGCGACGCTACAAAAAAAAGGAAATTGGACTTCGCTACCAGACAACAGAAACTGAGAACGACGATACCAGACAAACAACAACAGAAACTAAGAACGACGCTACAAGACAAACAACAACAGAAACTGAGAACGACGCTACCAGACAACAATACAAACTGAGAACGACGCTGCCAGACAATAATACAAACTGAGAACGACGCTACCAGACAACAATACAATCTGAGAACGACGCTACCAGAAAACAATACAAACTGCGAACGACGCTACAGACAACAATACAAACTGAGAACGACGCTACCAGACAACAACAGAAACTGAGAACGACGCTACCAGACAACAATAAAAACTGAGAACGACGCTACCAGAAAACAATACAAACTGCGAACGACGCTACCAGACAACAATACAAACTGAGAACGACGCTACCAGACAACAATACAAATTTAGAACGACGCTACCAGACAACAATACAAACTGAGAACGACGCTACCAGACAAACAATACAAACTGAGAACGACGCTATCATACGACAACAGAAACTGAGAACGACACTACCAGACAACAATACAAACTGAGAACGACGCTGCCAGACAATAATACAAACTGAGAACGACGCTACCAGACAACCAATCCAAACTGAGAACGACGCTATCATACGACAATAGAAACTGAGAACGACACTACCAGACAACAATACAAACGGAGAACGACGCTACCAGACAAACAATACAAACTTAGAACGACGCTATCATACGACAACAGAAACTGAGAGCGACACTACCAGACAACAATACAAACTGAGAACGACGCTACCAGACAAACAATACAAACTTAGAACGACGCTATCATACGACAACAGAAACTGAGAACGACACTCCCAGACAACAACAACAGAAACTGAGAACGACGCTACCAGACGACAACAGAAACTGAGAACGACACTCCCAGACAACAACAACAGAAACTGAGAACGACCCTACCAGAAAACAACAGAAACTGAGAACGACACTACCAGGAAGGTAATGTTCGACCTCGTTTGTAAGTTCGTGTGAAATATATTAACTAAAGGTCTCATAATTACCAGATAAGGTTTTTAAATACAAATTTAGAACGACGCTACCAGACAACAATACAAATTTAGAACGACGCTACCAGACAACAATACAATCTGAGAACGACGCTACCAGAAAACAATACAAACTGCGAACGACGCTACCAGACAACAATACAAATTTAGAACGACGCTACCAGACAACAATACAAATTTAGAACGACGCTACCAGACAACAATACAATCTGAGAACGACGCTACCAGAAAACAATACAAACTGCGAACGACGCTACCAGACAACAATACAATCTGAGAACGACGCTACCAGAAAACAATACAAACTGCGAACGACGCTACCAGACAACAATACAATCTGAGAACGACGCTACCAGAAAACAATACAAACTGCGAACGACGCTACCAGACAACAATACAAGCTGAGAACGACGCTACCAGACAAACAATACAAACTGATAACGACACTACCATACGACAACAGAAACTGAGAACGACCCTACCAGAAAACAACAGAAACTGAGAACAACGCTACCAGAAAACAACAGAAACTGAGATCGACGCTACCAGAAAACAACAGAAACTGAGCACGACGCTACCAGAAAACAACAGAAACTGAGATCGACGCTACCAGAAAACAACAGAAACTGAGATCGACGCTACCAGAAAACAACAGAAACTGAGAACAACGCTACCAGAAAACAACAGAAACTGAGATCGACGCTACCAGAAAACAACAGAAACTGAGCACGACGCTACCAGAAAACAACAGAAACTGAGCACGACGCTACCAGAAAACAACAGAAACTGAGAACGAAGCTACCAGAAAACGACAGAAACTGAGAACGACGCTACCAGAAGACAACAGAAACTGAGAACGACGCTACCTGTCAACAACAGAAACGGAGAACGACGCTACTCATCAAAAACAAAAACTGAGAACGACGCTACCAGACGACAACAGAAACTGAGAACGACGCTACTAATCAAAAACAGAAACTGAGAACGACGCTACTAATCAAAAACAGAAACTGAGAACGACGCTACCAGAAGACAACAGAAACTGAGAACGACGCTACCCGACAAACAACAGAAACTGAGAACGACACTACCAGGAAGGTAATGTTCGACCTCGTTTGTAAGTTCGTGTGAAATATATTAACTAAAGGTCTCTTAATTACCAGATAAGGTTTTTAGGTCATTGTGAGGTCTACCAATATATCCCATGAAACATTGGAAATACTTAAATTGACAGGAATATCAAAGGAATTTAGCCCGCTTCTTAAATTGATCTAATGTTGAACAATAGAGAACGACGCTACTAGACAAACAACAACAGAAACTGAAAACGAGGCTACCGGAGGCCAACAGAAACCGAGAAAGACGCTACCAGACAACAACAGAAAGTGAGAACTACGCTACCAGACAACAACAGAAACTGAGAACGACCCTACCAGACAACAATACAAACTGAGAACGACGCTACCATACGACAACAGAAACTGAGAACGACACTCCCAGACAACAACAACAGAAACTGAGAACGACGCTACCAGAAAACAACAGAAACTGAGAACTACACAACTAGACAACAACAGAAACTGAGAACGAACTGCAGCAAAACTGAAAAGACAGCCCTAAGCTAAATGTATCATTGAATATATTGCAACCTCGTGTTTTTTTGTGTACTTCTTGCTGCTTTATTGTCTGTAAATTTATTTTTGAAGCAACATAGTTCAAATAGCTACATTTTACATTCGTTTTCAGAAACAAAACTGTCTTATAGATTAGTCAAGTTTATATATAATATGAGTTGATATATACTTGTCGATTCTCTGAAAGGAAGATAAATCAGGAGGCTGAGCATAATTTGAAAGGTTTTAGAAGATTACGTCATTTAAATAGCAGGGTTCTGGTTCATTGTTGTGTTGACGATTTGATACATTTTGTTCTTATTTGTTGACGAAGTGATACATTTTGTCCTTATGTTTCGACAAAGTGATATTCATTGTCCTTATTTATTGACGCTGTGATATATTTTGTCTTTATGTTTTGACGGTTATATATTTTGTCCTTATGTTTTGAAGGTTATATATTTTGTCCTTATGTTCTGACAAAGTGGTACATTTTGTCCTTGTGTTTTGACGGTGATATATTTTGTCCTTATGTTTTGACGGTGATACATTTTGTCCTTATGCTTTGACGGTTATACGTTTTGCCCTTATGTTTTGACAAAGTGGTACATTTTGTCCTGGTGTTTTGACGGTGATACATTTTGTCCTTATGTTTTGACGGTGATACATTTTGCCCTTATGCTTTGACGGTGATACATTTTGTCCTTATGTTTTGACGTTGTGCTAATGTTTACTGTTTTATTATATCAGGATTATAAAATAAATTTCCTTTCCTTTATCATTTTCAAGTAACACCACGGTGAGCATCAATATATGAATAATTTGAAATGAATTACATTCAACCGATCCCATTGTGTACCATGGTGTACAATGTAAGGTAAATAGCTTGTACTCTTGCACTTCTAACCTGCTACTGGAATTGAATATTCTATTTATCTGAACTGTGATTCAGTGCTTTCAGATTTCATTGGGTTTTATTTCTTCTATATTTCAGGAAAGGGTGACCTCCGTTAACAGTACAAGATGTCATATAACTTACCGTATGTTCGTTATCAATTATATGAACCATGTGTACAGTTAATGCATTTAAATGACTTTTTATGTATTCATTTCCTTCTGGGCGATGCGATTTAGTACACTTTATGCGTTTTAAAGTCCATTTTACCTAATCTAACCCTACTAAATTTTGTGCATATTAAAACTGCCGGTTACAAACTAAGTCATCTCGAACAGTTTTAGAGCATTTATCACCTTTTTGGATTGTCTGGTGTCTTAACCATGTTTCACAATTGCATTTACTTAAAAATCATGGAGGATGTTAAATTTTAGAATATCGCTAAGTCTATATCATGCTGAAATTATCAAAATTCCGCTAAGAGATTCCTAGGGCTGACTGAGAAAATCTATTAGAAGAAGAAATAAGATTGAATCTTCCAGAATTCTGAAATGTAAAAAGAATGATAACTTTTATATACCTTCCCTTAGACCACACACAGAATTATAATAGGAAAGTAATCAAATGATTACCACGATAAACCCAACCAATGCTCTTTACTATTGATTCTAGTCCGCTTAGGATCTATCAACCATCACAAGGATATCAGGTCTACTGGATGAAGTTTTACACTTCATTAAGCACAATATCTGTACCTAATGATTATAACAGCTGATGTATCACATTGAGAGAAATTAACAAACTTAAACAATAGCGACGAGTTAATACACACCTATATTAAGCTAGTTAAGAAGCTAACCATACTTTGAGATAGCATATTTTTTTCCAGCAATTTTCTGGAAAGATATGGTCGTGCGTGTAGTTTTCTCGCCGGGAGAAACGGAGTGCAAGACACTAAAGAAAAGGTGTGCTGAAAATATAACGGTATCCCTCTGCTGTTGGTTGAAAGGATGTAATCCGCCTCCTATCATAAATTAATATATGCATATATCCCTTACTTCCTTTTTAAGTATACCGAACCTGAAAACTGCAAAGTGTGTGCTTATCATATTTGTGGAACAAATGAAATAAATAGCTCGTAACCATATGCACGTATACAATGCTCCATTTGCGTCATTGAGAATACACTTTTTAGGTATTGCTAGTTTAGGCCCCGGTAATACCATTCCTTTTCTTTGTAAAGCAGGTAGTGTGTAGCATTGGTTTAAAAGAGTTTTTCTCAAAATTTGTCTCCTGTTTCCTACTTACTGTTATTAGTTTCTTTACACTGGTGTTTTAATACAGCAATGTGCAGAATGTTACTCGTCTGTTTATGTAGTATTTGTAAAGACTTGAAAAAAAGGAGGATTTTATTTTTCAAAATTCGACAAATGATTCAAAAATATTCCACATAAACAGAAGGAGCCTACCCTTCCGCAACGACTGGTTTAATGTTTACTCCTTGTGCTATTCGAATTGTATCCGTGTAAACCTTCACTTTTGTTAAAATTTTGCCCTAGTTTTACATATTTTGAGTTCTGAGTTTTGTTAACACTTCAGTCAACTGAAATGAAATGCTTTAAGCTTTTGACGTGTGTACGCACGCCCTTATTCTTATTCAGAATTACAATAAAGAACCACATCTCCGTCACCAAAAATACTATTATGACGTCTTAAAATGTGACGTCATAGATAATAAAAAGTACAGAAATTTATTTCAGATCTAAAAGAGAGATTAGGGTATATTTTATATAAAAGGTTCATGATGATATCTGACTCATTGGAAGTCCAATTTCACCAAGTATCGTCAAAGAAACTGAACGTTTGTAATGAGATGACACATGCAGGTCGAAGACCACTTTGTGTGGAGTCCTTCGAGTTCTTCCGGGAAGGAGGCATTTACCAGAAGGATTCCCCTGACGAGTCCGTAAAAACTTGTTTTTCTCTCTCTCTCTCTCTCTCCATTTCTATTTCCTGTATCGCATCACTCTATGCATCCATTGCCTTCTTATAACTGGTATTGCATTGCGATAGTGTTTTTTTTTACCTTATTTCAATATATCAGGATGAGGGGATTATGTTAGTTTTCCTATCCGTGTATGGGGAATAGAAAAGTTCCATCCTCGGGGTTTCAAAATTGTACGAAAAAAGGAGTTAGCTTGGAGGTTGAAATGAGTCTTTAAACTCTGAGATTGATTATTTCCTATTATACACGTTTCTGATGAATTCGTTTTTATTAAACATAGTAAACGGGAAGTCACTTTATATTTGAATGTGACGTAATTCAACTGTTCACATAGTTTCCTTACGTAGCCGAAGTTATCGAGCACAGAAGCGACAATCTTAACTGAATATTCAACATCCTTACATCATGTTCACGGATTTATATGGACTAATTGTCTACCATGAAAAAATCATACTTAGCGGGTCCCACATATGCTGTCGAAACTATCTGGTGAGATCCATGATGCTTTTGGGCTACCCCTGTTCTTTTCTCTCCCTGTGTGTTCACAAAATTATATTCCTTACGTAATTTCTGTGTAATACGATGTAATCATTCACGTCAACAATGTAAAAAACGGATATTCTGTAAGAATATTTTTTTAATTTAATGAAGACTTTCCAAACTTGTTATTAAAATATATTGAAAGGCAGATTTCCTTTTATACATACATTGTTTGTAATTATAAATACCTTTATACTTCGTTTTTGATTTTAAGCATAAGCGTTTTGCTGCAAAATAAAGCTATATTTGTTAATTTTTCTGTTGAAGAAAATATTTGATTTATTTTAGCACTCAAAACAATATCTTTGTTACCTTTGTAAATGTGCCAGGTTTTGCTGCCTGATGACGTGTCGTTTCTTTGACGTCATATGTTTGCAACAATGCTGGGCGCAATGTTTGTTATTCTTCGCAAAGTCGTTCCAAGCGGTTTCTATTGCTAGGTATTCTGTTTCTCGAAAACCATAGTTGTGTTTTAAACACATAAACTAGCAGTTCCCATCTTGCATACTTTAACTGTGTTTCCATTTCTTGAAATCTGAAACTTGATTTTATTGTAAGCGAAAGTAATTTTGTTCATATCTTTGATATTGGAGTGTACAACACTTAATTCATTCAAATGAATTTTTCAATATTACACTGATGAGCATGTGTTGAAGTGTAAAATGATAGTTTCTTAATTATAAAATATAAATCCAAAATATATTTGTTATCGAATACATTTATATTAACAATAGAAAATATCAGATGAACTATAAATTTCGTAAAAAATGAAAATCGAATCTTTATTCTAAAGGTAAGCCAGGTGACACTAGATGGAAAGAAAGCGAATCCATGCTGGAAATAGATATGAAGGTACGTGTGGGAGTGTACTAAGAACACAGAGGTACGAAAACACCACAAAACTGTCAGTTTTTTTCTAATCCAATTAAAGTTTCAAATATTGTTTTGATATTGCAACGACTTTAATCAAACTGTTTTAGGTATTGATATACACGATTATTATAGGGAGCAGTCAATTATATGTTTAATGTTTGTACTTGTACATGGTACATTAGTCGGGAGGACCACCAAGAACGTGCCTTGTGCTTGTACTACTATCGTCAGCATCGCCCAACCGTAATAGCTCGCGCAGGCAACAGCTATCAATAAGAAAATCCACCTTGTCGCCAAAAATACTGGATCCCGGACCTTATACAGGCTATGATAGAAGTGAAGTCGACATTTATTTGTGTCAGGTTTTTTTATGTTCTGCTATGTTAAGTTTGAAAAGCTTTTCAGTAAATCAAAATAGCATTTAGGTCTAAGTTATTCGTTCGTCTATAAACTCGAAAAATAAACCTGTATATTCAGTGTTTACATCGATTATCAAAAAATAATAAATTATAATGAAATAATCAATTTTAATGAGGCACATGAATATTCAATTTTTCATGAAGTTAACCATTATGTTAATAATACTTGGAAATAGTTGCTCTTGGATCAAAATAAGCTCTAACGAATTAAATGAATAAATATTTTTTCATATAATCCTGAAATTTAACAAATACATTGTCTTGAGATCTAATATGTTCCACCATATATCACATAAATAAGTTAACTTTTTTCATACCAAGATTTGAAAATGAATTTTAATTTGAAATTTTTTGTTAAACCTAACAAATAATTTACATCTCGATTCTGATGGCATAAAGTCGACTTATAACAAAGTCCAACCAGCATTTACCGATGATCTGAAAATAAAAAGATTAAAGAAATCTATCATCTATGATTTAACGTTGTCTATGATCTGTTATTGAGATTCAGTTGGACTATTTCAAATAAGTTATAATGACAACAGCTTATGCAAAGAAAAGGCAAAGTTTAAAATAAAATAAAATAAGTATTTTTTTTTACCTTTTTGTTTAAGTTAAATGGTGTATTAAAGCACTTTATATGTAATATGACAAAGGCTTTTTAATGCTTATGTTTTAACAAATTCGTCTCTGTTTTAAATGAATCTGTAAAAGTTTTATCCTTCATTAATAACGAAACCTGTTTGAATAGTAAACAAGATGGGAGGATGGATACATAAATAAGGATTATTTTGAATATCAGTGATAATCTTGACCCCGCACTTACTATGTCTATGTAACTGATAAGATAAATAAACGAGCGACATTCTATATCTCTGCAGCGGTTAACACTGACCGCAAACACTAACGTAAAAAGTCGGTCTTACATCCATCGCCTTTACCATGTACTGGTGGTACCACCGCGGTCGTCTGCTCTCTACATCTGGCTGTACCAAAGTTGATACTCCTTAATTCTTTATCAAACTCCGTATTTATTTCCCAATTGATAAGACAACCACGTATACGAGATAACTGACTTTAAATAAAGTTCAAAGACATCTGTATGATTCATAGTGGAGGGATTATACGTCAAATGGAAACATCAACTTGCCTATCGGTCTGAGACACCTGCACACGTATCACATCGGTATCAGCTGGAGCTTGTTAGGGAACTTAACATTGAGCATATCATAGACAAGCTTGTAAATTAATATCAGAAAGTATGGTCAATTCACTTTTTTAATAGCTTCTGGGGACTACTCTCTTCTTTTGAAAGATGGGTGGTTCATTTCTGTGTTAAAGCTTTATATATTTCGATTTTATTTAGTAATGTTGTAGTATTCATGCATTATACAAATTAGAATTATTTAGCGCTTGCAATGTATTGCACTTATCACCGATGTAAACAACACCATTCGGTATTAGCCTCAATACATTGTTTACCTATCCTCAAAGTAATATGGAAAACTATTCAAGAATCGCCACTATATTGATGGTCAAAAGTTCAATAAAAAAAAATAAAGAAATAAATATACCAAAGCATCAACAAACAAAATATGCTTCTAAGTACTCAGGCTTCAACACAAACGGATGAAACATACCTTTACGTATCTCAGCATCAACAAACAAGGACAAAGTATGGTTCTAAGTACCCAGACTTCAACACAAACGGATGGAACATACCTTTACGTATCTCAGCATCAACACACAAGGACAAAGTATCCTTCTAAGTACCCAGGCTTCAACACAAACGGATGGAACATACCTTTACGTATCTCAGCATCAACAAACAAGGACAACGTATGGTTCTAAGCACCCAGACTTCAACACAAACGGATGAAACATACCTTTACGTATCTCAGCATCAACAAACAAGGACAACGTATGGTTCTAAGCACCCAGACTTCAACACAAACGGATGAAACATACCTTTACGTATCTCAGCATCAACAAACAAGGACAAAGTATGGTTCTAAGTACCCAGACTTCAACCCAAACGGACGGAACATACCTTTACGTATCTCAGCATCAACAAACAAGGAAAAGTATGGTTCTAAGTACCCAGGCTTCAACACTAACGGATGAAAAATATCTTTACGTATCTCAGCATCAACAAACAAGGAAAAGTATGGTTCTAAGTACCCAGGCTTCAACACAAACAGATGAAACATACCTTTACGTATCTCAGCATCAACAAACAAAGATGGAATATATACCACAACATCAACAAACAAGGATGGAATATACCACAACATCAACACATAAGGATGAAATATGCCACAACATCAACACACAAGGATGGCATATACCGCAACATCAACACATAAGGATGAAATATACCACAACATCAACACATAAGGATGGAATATACCACAACATCAACAGATCAGGATGAAATATACCACAACATCAACTCATAAGGATGGAATATACCACAACATCAACAAACAAGGGAAAATAACATCATTTGCATCTACCACAACATCAACACACAAGGATGAAATATACCACAACATCAACTCACAAGGGTGAAATATACCACAACATCAACACATAAGGATGGAATATACCACAACATTAGCTCACAAGGATGAAATAGAGTACAACATTAACACACAAGGCTGAGATATACCACAACATCTACACACAAGGGAATACAACATCATGTTCATCTACCACAACATCAACACTTAAGGATGTAATATACCTCATCATCAACACATAAGGATGAAATATACCACAACATCGACACATAAGGATGGAATATACCTCAACATCAACACATAAGGATGTAATATACCACAACATCAACACATAAGGATGTAATATACCTCAACATCAACACATAAGGATATAATATACCACCACATCAACACACAAGGATGAAACATACCACAACATCAACACCAAAGGATGTAATATACCACCACATCAACACATAAGGATGAAATATACCACAATATCAACACACAAGGCTGAAATATCCCCCCATATCAACACACAAGACTGAAATATACAACAACATCAACACATTAGGCTGAAATATACCACCATATCAACACACAAGACTGAAATATACCACAACATCAATACACAACGATAAAATATACCACAACATAAACACACAAGGATGAAATATACAACAACATCAACTCACAAGGGTGAAATATACCACAACATCAACTCACAAGGGTGAAATATACCACAACATCAATACACAATGATGAAATATACCACAACATCATTACACAAGGATGTGAGATAGCACAAGATCAACACACAAGGATGTAATATACCACCACATCAACTCACAAGGATGGAATATACCAGAACATCAATACACAATGATGAAATATACAACAACATCAACTCACAAGGGAGAAATATACCACAACATCAATACACAACGATAAAATATACCACAACATAAACACACAAGGATGAAATATTCCACAACATCAACACACAACGACGTAATATACCACCACATCAACACACAAGGATGGAATATACCAGAACATCAATACACAATGATGAAATATACCACCACATCAACACATAAGGATGGAATATACCACAACATAAACACACAAGGATGTAATATCCCACAACATCAACACCAAAGGATCTAATATACCACCACATCAAAACATAAGGATGTAATATACCTCATCATCAACACATAAGGATATAATATACCACCACATCAACTCACAAGGATGAAACATACCACAACATCAACACACAACACAAACAGATGAAACATACCTTTACGTATCTCAGCATCACCAAACAAGGAAAAAGTATGGTTCTAAGTACCCAGGCTTCAACACTAACGGATGAAACATACCTTTACGTATCTCAGCATCAACAAACAAGGATGGAATATATACCACAACATCAACACACAAGGCTGAAATATACCACCACATCAACACACAAGGATGGAAAATACCACAACATCAGCACACAAGGATGGAATATACCACAACATCAATACACAATGATGAAATATACCACAACATCAACACACCAGGATGAAATATACCACCACATCAACACACAAGGCTGAAATATACCACCATATCAACACACAAGGCTGAAATATGCAACAACATCAACACACAAGGATGAAATATACCACAGCATCAATACACAATGATGAAATATACCACCACATCAAAACACAAGGATGAAATATACCTCAACATCAACACACAAGGCTGAAATTTACCACAACATCAACACACAAGGATGAAATATACCGCAGCATCAATACACAATGATGAAATATACCACCACATCAAAACACAAGGATGAAATATACCACAACATCAACACAAAAGGATGTAATATACCACGACATCAACACACAAGGATGAAATATACAACAACCACAACACACAAGGATGAAATATATCACGACATCAACACACAAGGATGAAATATACCTCAACACCAACACACAAGGCTGAAATATACCACAACATCAACACACAAGGCTGAAATATACCACAACATCAACACACAAGGATGGAATATAGCACAACATCAACACACAAGGATGTAATATACCACAACATAAACACACAAGGATGTAATATACCACAACATCAACACACAAGGATGGAATATAACACAACATCAACACATAAGAATGTAATATACCACATCATCAACACACAAGGATGAAATATTCCACAACATCAACACACAAGGATGGAATATGCCACAACATCAACACACAAGGATGTAATATACCACAACATCAACACATAAGGATGTAATATACCACAACATCAACACACAAGGATGAAATATTCCACAACATCAACACACAAGGATGGAATATGCCACAACATCAACACACAAGGATGTAATATACCACCACATCAACACACAAGGATGTAATATACCACCACATAAACACACAAGGATGTAATATACCACAACATCAACACACAAGGATGGAATATAGCACAACATCAACACACAAGGATGTAATATACCACAACATCAGCACACAAGGATGTAATATACCACAACATCAACACATAAGGATGTAATATACCACAACATCAACACATAAGGATGTAATATACCACAACATCAACACATAAGGATGTAATATACCACAACATCAACATACAAGGATGAAATATATATACCTCAACATCAACACACAAGGCTGAAATTTACCACAACATCAACACACAAGGCTGAAATATACCACAACATCAACACACAAGGATGAAATATTCCACAACATCAACACACAAGGATGGAATATGCCACAACATCAACACACAAGGATGTAATATACCACCACATAAACACACAAGGATGTAATATACCACAACATCAACACACAAGGATGGAATATAACACAACATCAACACATAAGAATGTAATATACCACATCATCAACACACAAGGATGAAATATTCCACAACATCAACACACAAGGATGAAAGATACAACAACATCAACACACAAGGATGAAATATACAACACCATCAACACACCAGGCTGAAATATACCACCACATCAACACACAAGGATGTAATATACCACCACATCAACACACAAGGATGAAATATACCTCAACATCGACACACAAGGCTGAAATATACCACAACATCAACACACAAGGATGGAATATAACACAACATCAACACATAAGAATGTAATATACCACATCATCAACACACAAGGATGAAATATTCCACAACATCAACACACAAGGATGGAATATGCCACAACATCAACACACAAGGATGTAATATACCACAACATAAACACACAAGGATGTAATATACCACAACATCAACACATAAGGATGTAATATACCACAACATCAACACACAAGGATGAAATATACCTCAACATCAACACACCAGGATGTAATATTCCACAACATCAACACACAAGGATGAAATATACAACAACATCAACACACAAGGATGAAATATATCACGACATCAACACACAAGGATGAAATATACCTCAACATCAACACACAAGGATGAAATATACCTCAACATCAACACGCCAGGATGTAATATTCCACAACATCAACACACAAGGATGAAATATAACACAACATCAACACACCAGGCTGAAATATACCACCACATCAACACACAAGGATGTAATATACCACAACATCAACACACAAGGATGAAATATAACACAACATCAACACACCAGGCTGAAATATACCACAACATCAACACACAAGGCTGAAATATACCACAACATCAACACACAAGGCTCAAATATACAACAACATCAACACACAAGGATGACATATACAACAACATCAACACACAAGGATGAAATATACCTCAACATCAACACACAAGGATGAAATATACCACAGCATCAACACACAAGGCTGAAATATACCACAACATCAACACACAAGGCTCAAATATACAACAACATCAACACACAAGGATGACATATACAACAACATCAACACACAAGGATGAAATATTCCACCACATCAACACACAAGGATGAAATATACCTCAACATCAACACACCAGGATGTAATATTCCACAACATCAACACACAAGGATGTAATATACCACAACATCAACACGCAAGGATGAAATATAACACAACATCAACATACCAGGCTGAAATATACCACAACATCAACACACAAGGATAAAATATAACACAACATCAACACACCAGGCTGAAATATTCCACAACATCAACACACAAGGATGAAATAGAACACAACATCAACACACCAGGCTGAAATATACCACCACATCAACACACAAGGATGGAATATTCCACAACATCAACACACAAGGATGTAATATGCCACAACATCAACACACAAGGATGAAATAGAACACAACATCAACACACCAGGCTGAAATATTCCACAACATCAACACACAAGGATGAAATATACCTCAACATCAACACACAAGGATGAAATATACCTCAACATCAACACACAAGGCTGAAATATACTCCACAACATCAACACACAAGGATGAAATAGAACACAACATCAACACACCAGGCTGAAATATTCCACAACATCAACACACAAGGATGTAATATGCCACAACATCAACACACAAGGATGTAATATGCCACAACATCAACACACAAGGATGAAATAGAACACAACATCAACACACCAGGCTGAAATATTCCACAACATCAACACACAAGGCTGAAATATACAACAACATCAACAAACAAGGATGTAATATACAACCACATCAACACACAAGGAACCAATATTCCACAACAACAACACACAATGATGGAATATACCACAACATCAACACATAAGGATGTAATATACCACAACATCAACACCAAAGGATGAAATATACCACAACATCAACACATAAGGATGTAATATACCACAGCATCAACACACAAGGATGAAATATAACACAAAATCAACACACCAGGCTGAAATATACCACAACATCAACACACAAGGATGTAACATACCACCACATCAACACACAAGGATGTAATATACGACCACATCAACACACAAGGAACCAATATTCCACAACAACAACACACAATGATAAATCATACAACATCAACCCAGAGACACAAAATCAGAAGCAAAACGTGAAGCGCTAAGATAATAACAGGATTATTGAGATACAAAAAATAGACAGAAGCTATGAACAACTATCACATATAGGGCACAATTCGCTAACGTGTACACTCTAGTAAAACAAATTGTAATTCCGATGTGTTTCGATAATTTCACCCACATCATTCCATTTAAAACGTTAACTATATATCAAAATGAATCATGCAGAAGCAGAAAATGACATAATAGATATCGTTATTTCTACCAAATGACCACCAAGCCTTCTCTAACTACCCAACACACATACAAGTAATAGCTTTGGATTTAAGAGCCAAACTTCAAAAGTGTAAAGAAGATTTATATTCATATTATTTGTCATTTCTAAAATGACTCACATTAATCCATAGTAAAGGTTTGAGTACGTGTATGTTTGTATAAACTGTTAATAACCTTATCAAACAGTACACCAACATCTGTTTACGATATATACGTACAATATATAACGAATAGTAAATCTGATAAATTCGGATGTAACATATCAGATACTGTTCCCATTTTGCAGCGAGCGTTTAAAACAACCCGCAACAGCATGCTACACTACACCTATTGTTTGAGGACCATCTAGTTAGCCATATCAACTCAATTGTTATCGCTCGCTATAATGGAAACAAATTTGCGACAACATTATATCAATTGAAATAGAAAAGAAATTCATGAAAATATGTTCTTCCCGTTTTATTTAGTTATTTGAATACCAATCTAATCACTTATGAAAGGGATACAGATGTAACTTGGCATACGACCCTTGAAAAATCTAATAATTTATGATAAAACAGCGTTACAACGCTCGGTTAATGTTGTAAATCATTTTATATCTACGTCTTTAATGTCGATATCTTTGTTGTCAACCTGACTAAAATTATGACATATTTATTGTATTTACAATTCAGCATGGTTTAATATATACGGCTCAGTGTTGCTTGTTCGTCCTCGATCTTATCGAAATTGAATTACGTGTTTTGCGTTTGATTTAATTGATTTTTTTTATTGAAATCGTTTCTCCAGCAGTATATAATTTAAGAATTTATTTTATCAATATGCAGTTTTAAGCCTATCGTCCATCTCCTTTAAAGCAATTATAATATTTATTGTTTATTAAATGTATTTTAATCCTCGTGGGTATTGCCCTGTTGGTTAACACTTTATTATGTTAAAATCTTTAGACTGGTCTATTTTCCCACCTGCAGTCATTACCTATAAGTACCAAAGCGACGTTAAACACATTTCTTATCGCAGGTTGAACAGATGGTTTGGCACAACAGCTATTCCCCCTGTCATGTCCTCCTAATTACTAACAATGCTCACCAAGCCAAACTTAAAATGCATTATCTAACAACGGGAAGCTCATCAATGTAGCGCTCCTTTGATATATGATATTTTTAAAGCTCAATGTAGAAATCATTCAATCTTGAGAACAATTAGACATCCACTTAAATGAATCGAATGATAAAAGTATGTATCGTGTAAGTAATTATGTGTGTGCTGAACAGTGCTTGTAATACAAATTATATCATTATAAACATCATAGTACGACAGGTTGTACGGGAAAAGATGCCAAACCAATATAAATATATTGAACCACTTTTTTCGATTGGGATGCTGATTATTGAGCAAGCTTTCAATTATTTAGTTTTGACCGATTTCGCTTGAAACATAATGGAATTCAATATTTAACGGCAATTACATGTCAAACAGATTATTATAAAGATAGCGTAAAGTTTGCAAATAAATTAGATAGTTTTCTCCAAGTTATTCTACAAATAAAGAGTTGAACGGATCTAAATGCTCCAATGATGTAGCAAGAAGCTTCTGCGATTGGCATCATAGCTTCATTAATGACACAGAGTGGTTCTTTCAAATTATTCAATTAAAATATTGAGATGGTGCATTCTAGATATGTAGGTACACGATGCATTTGTTTTGATAAACAGAAGACAATATATTTCCAATTAATCATTGGTGATACCATACATGATTTAATTAAAATCAAACATGTTAGACATAGTATACGGAAGATTCGTTTTAATTAAATGAACAGGTGCAAATTTATTTCGAATTTGTATAAAGATATCAGCGTGTGTGTCAATTTCATTTATCTGTCAAAAATAGAATTTCCTTTAAAATTTGGTTTTTCTTTTATCAATTTTGAATGAATGTTATGAGGAAGGTACTCGCACAAGAGACAGGAATTCGTCAAACTTAAATCACGAATAGAAAGAAAATTGTAAAAAATGTAACAACAATTCATGGTTCGTTAAGCTTTTGTTTGACTGATCACAATACTTTATGTTACAGGTGCCGATAACATGCCAGATATCTCTGATCAATATATGAAGAGCTATTTGATTACAAGATTGATTTGTCTATTAGATTTTCATATCCACATTTATTAGTATCAAGCTCTCTAGTTAATAAATAAAACATAATATAACCAGGAAAAGTAGGATAAACTTCCACATGTCCCATTCTAAAACAGTCGTCAGAATTAAGGGAAGTGCCGTGTCATTTATTCACCATTTCTTCAGTAAATATAACTTTGCTTAATATTTATATTTATATTTCATTTTCTCGCTTTCACAAAAAAAGGAGACATTCTCGAATAAGGTTTACCTCCGGGTCACATTTAAAGGTTGAATATGCAACACAAGCTGTCTACCATGAATTGTTTTGTGTGCGTGTGTTTTCATGAAATATTAATTGAAATATTATCCGCCCGGACAGAGTATCATTTCCTTTCTCACTCACTTGGGCCCAGTTTCGATTACATGTAGATTTTGAGTACGTATACTTATGTGCGGTA
The DNA here is from genome assembly GCF_002113885.1 of Mizuhopecten yessoensis. Classification (NCBI taxonomy): domain Eukaryota; kingdom Metazoa; phylum Mollusca; class Bivalvia; order Pectinida; family Pectinidae; genus Mizuhopecten; species Mizuhopecten yessoensis. The sequence goes on along the minus strand of NW_018408396.1, from coordinate 561,182 downwards.
TTGGTACCACTATCTGACCACTCTGCACGCGATTGCAAGAACTTGATACTTGGAAATGCGTCAAATCGTATTAAACATAGTCACCGTTTTAATATATAAGACAGCATATGGGTTGAAAGAAAGAATAACTGAAGCCTATTAAAAAAATATGACTGTCAATTACAATCAATTTAATTTTGAAGGAATATTTGCAATTAAAGCCTTTTTTCAAAAACATGTCTTTCACTTGAAGTGTCATCCAAATTTTATTATAAAAACATATCATAAATAGTTATATATCAGTTTTCAGAAAAGTAAAGAACATTGTTGTGTCATTTAATTTGCAAAAGAAAGAATTGTTATAGTTTATCATTATCGATAATTTATATTTATTTATACTTTACTTAATAACTAACTATTGTCTTGGTTAAAAACACCAGGATATATATGTATGCAGTCTTTTGTGTTAACTCTGTAGTAGATACAATCTATTATGTTTTTCGTATATATATTGTTAGACTGGCTGCCAGCCCTAAAAGTTCTACTAGCTTATCTAACCCTCTTCTGAATTTTTTCCTTCACCCTGTTTTTTTCTTTCTTTTCAAATTATTATTTTCGTAGGTACAAATGACGACATGACGTCACAGCGGCGCAATTAAAAAGCAATCGACAAAGTTGCGTTTTAATCTTTAAGGTAAGATGAGGGAGCAGATTTGGAACTTTGGCCAAATCTGGACAACAGTCAGAATTCGTCAAAGAAGAGAGATCGTCTGTGGCCGATGCCCAAACGAGCGCTACGGGTCTAAGTAAGTCAGTTATCATGCTAGCTATACTTAACCATGTCTTGTGGAAGTAAATTAGACCTGTAACCGTTAACAAGATACATAGAATTTGTAATAAGAGTAAGGCGGTTGAAATTATTTACAGTAACACATGTACTACTATTTCGCTATGATAGCAACATCTGGAGGTTCACCCAATACACTAAACAAGCCAAAGTTTCTGAGATTGATATTCCCCGTTACAACGTACGTTACAGACCTCGATAAGAAGTGTACACAAAGTCAGGAATTACACAAGTCTGTGAGGGCATGTGGACAGCGGAGTGCTGAAAATTGAGATGAGTAGATTAGACAAAAGGACATGATATGCATACTGGATTACTGGTAATGGTATATGATACGTTCAGCTTCACTGACAACCCCCAAAGCACGCAGACAGGGTATGAGTGACGACCAGAGGGCGTGCTAAACGTCACAGCATTGTTCTTGTGCAGGATGGTTGATTCAGTCCAACAATATATATGGCTTATATTTGAAAATTGGTGGACTCCGCCCTGTCGAAATTTGATTCTTTTGTTATAAAGTGTCAAAAGGGATGGATTCAGTACTGACAAAAAACACTTGAATAACCACCGTGTGAAATGGTCGCCTTTACATAATAAAACTGAAGCACTTAGTACTGACCAAACTCACGTCTACCGTATCCTAGCGCTAACAATAGTTGTCACGGGTGTAACAACTCACCTTACCTCCACACTTTTAACTGTTTAAGATGTTATACTTACTGAAGTTTGGAGTAAATTACCTATATAACACGGTTATATCTGCCTAAAGTAAAATTTCTAACCTTACCTCCACACTTTCAACTGTTTAAGATGTTATGCTTACTGAAGTTTGGAGTAAATTACCTATATAACATGGTTATATCTGCCTAAAGTAAAGTTTCTAACCTTAACTCCACACTTTCAACTGTTTAAGATGTTATGCTTACTGAAGTTTGGAGTAAATTACCTTTATAACATGGTTATAGCTGAAATAAGTAAAATCACTAACCTGACCTCCACACTTTTAACTGTTTAAGATGTTATACTTACTGAAGTTTGGAGTAAATTACCTTTATAACATGGTTATATCTGCCCTAAGTAAAATAACTAACCTTACCTCCACACTTTTAACTGTTTAAGATGTTATTCTTACTGAAGTTTGGAGTAAATTACCTATATAACATGGTTATATCTGCCC
>NW_018408396.1:551596-559072 GCF_002113885.1 Mizuhopecten yessoensis | reverse complement strand
ACGACTGTTTAAAATATATTGCTCAGTCTTGACTTAGCTTAAATGTACAAGTTGGTTAACTCTGTCCTAAGTAAAATGACTGAACTGGATTAAGCTTACCTTTTTAAAGTGGTTGACTCTGCGCAAAGAAAATTGACTAACCAGCTGACATTCACACCTTTTTAACTGGTAAAGATGGTATACTGTCTATAGTTTGGAGTAAGATTATCTGTATCAGATGGTGAACTCTAGATCTGCCCATAGGAAACTGACAAGTCTGATCTACACACTTTCAACTGTTTAAGTCTGCACAGTCTGCAATTAGCAAACCTGAATAAGATAGTTGACACTGCCAAATTGAATTAATTAACCTTAGACATCTAATTGTTGAAGATGTTATACTTTTTTGGACTAAGCTTACATGTACAAGATAAGGATGCTGCCTCTACTAAAGCAAATAACTTAACCTCTAGACCTTAATCTAGCCTTCGCTCCTTTCTGTTGAGTTTTCTGCTTACGATGGTGGAATCCGGATCGAAATCACAAGTACCAATTATATGTATAAAGGAGTGAATCCGGATTGACTAATAATGCTACGTGTTCCTTGTCATCTTTGTAGGATGGTAAACTCAGTTCTTGTCCGATTTATTTCAACTGTTTTACCATGCTAGATCCTGTACTAATTACTAACTAAACTCACTGCTATCCTCCTAAACCTATAGGATGGTAAACTCAGTCCTAATTGAATTTACTTCTATTATATGATGTTCGTAGAGATGGTTTTCTTAGTCTGAACTTATCTCACATTTACTTTATTACCTAAGTCCGTGAGTATCGCACATGTTTCGTATTGAAAATGCGATGTACTATTTAGTCTTACTCAGAAAAACGTTTGTTTAAACTGTGTAAGCCTGAGTTAACCAGTACAGATTAACCTTAACTCAAGTTACTGTTTAAACTGTGTAAGCCGGAGTTAACAAGTACAGATTAACCTTAACTCAAGTCACTGTTTACACTTTGTAAGCCTGAATTAACCAGTACAGATTAACCTTAATTCAAGTTACTGTTTACACTGTGTAAGCCTGAATTAACCAGTACAGATTAACCTTAACTCAAGTTATTGTTTACACTGTGTAAGCCTGAGTTAACCAGTACAGATTAACCTTAACTCAAGTTATTGTTTACACTGTGTAAGCCTGAGTTAACCAGTACATATTAACCTTAACTCAAGTTACTGTTTACACTTTGTAAGCCTGAGTTAACCAGTACAGATTAACCTAAACTCAAGTTACTGTTTACACTGTGTAAGCCTGAGTTAACCAGTACATATTAACCTTAACTCAAGTTACTGTTTACACTTTGTAAACCTGAGTTAACCAGTACAGATTAACCTTAACTCAAGTAACTGTTTACACTGTGTAAGCCTGAATTAACCAGTACAGATTAACCTTAATTCAAGTTACTGTTTACACTGTGTAAGCGTGAGTTAACCAGTACAGATTAACCTTAACTCAAGTTACTGTTTCCACTGTGTAAGCCTGAGTTAACCAGTACAGATTAATCTTAACTCAAGTTACTGTTTACACTGTGTAAGCCTGAGTTAACCAGTACATATTAACCTTAACTCAAGTTACTGTTTACACTTTGTAAACCTGAGTTAACCAGTACAGATTAACCTTAACTCAAGTAACTGTTTACACTGTGTAAGCCTGAATTAACCAGTACAGATTAACCTTAACTCAAGTTATTGTTTACACTGTGTAAGCCTGAGTTAACCAGTACATATTAACCTTAACTCAAGTTACTGTTTACACTGTGTTAGCCTGAGTTAACCAGTACAGATTAACCTTAACTCAAGTTACTGTTTATACTGTGTAAGCCTGAGTTAACCAGTACAGATTAACCTTAACTCAAGTTATTGTTTACACTGTGTAAGCCTGAGTTAACCAGTACATATTAACCTTAACTCAAGTTACTGTTTACACTTTGTAAACCTGAGTTAACCAGTACAGATTAACCTAAACTCAAGTTACTGTTTACACTGTGTAAGCCTGAATTAACCAGTACAGATTAACCTTAACTCAAGTAACTGTTTACACTGTGTAAGCCTGAATTAACCAGTACAGATTAACCTTAACTCAAGTCACTGTTTACACTTTGTAAGCCTGAATTAACCAGTACAGATTAACCTTAATTCAAGTTACTGTTTACACTGTGTAAGCCTGAATTAACCAGTACAGATTAACCTTAATTCAAGTTACTGTTTACACTGTGTAAGCCTGAATTAACCAGTACAGATTAACCTTAACTCAAGTTACTGTTTCCACTGTGTAAGCCTGAGTTAACCAGTACAGATTAACCTTAACTCAAGTCACTATTTACACTGTGTAAGCCGGAGTTAACCAGTACAGATTAACCTTAATTCAAGTTACTGTTTACTCTGTGTAAGCCTGAGTTAACCAGTACAGATTAATCTTAACTCAAGTTACTGTTTAACTACGAGGATTCATCAAATACATTACTGAGCTGAGTTAACCAGTACAGATTAACCTTAACTCAAGTTACTGTTTAACTACGAGGATTCATCAAATACATTACTGAGTGACAGAGTGACATTTACAATTTTATTTCGCTGATTCGTCGTTTTATTAAACTACAAAAAAAAAAAAATGTTGATAAAAATGCGGATTCTTACTTCAATATTGTTTTGACGTCATACTGATAATCTTAACATGGCATGTTCCTGGAAACAAGACAAAAAGAAAATCTCTGAGGTGCCAGAAATAACCTTATCCAGTGCAAGATAATTCTCACTGTAATATTGTGTAATCGATTAATCAATTTTAAACAAAGGCTTTTCTGTTTGTATGATATTTTAAAAATGTCATCATACTGTCCTACTGCTAGGATATAAATACTAGGTAGAACAAATATTTGAATATTTATTCTGATATATAAGATAAGGACATTAGACAAAATTCCAACGGATGGTAGACATTCTGTGATAATCTAATGCTTTTTATACATTTGGTGTTAAATTCTGAATTTTGGTGTCTGAGGTCAGTCACGACCTTATCATATTTCTGAAACAAATAATATAATATAAGCAAGTTTTGTCAGAACTGATTTATGAATTTTACAACCTTACTTGTTTATTAATGAGGTCAGTCAGACACGAGTTCAATATCTTACACAGTTAAAGCAGCTGGACCGAGTTCAGGTACGACTGTGATCGCCATCTTGTGTACTCATTACAGTTATACTTGGCTTAATAATTGATACACATACCATAAACTCCACACTCCCAAACATAATGCTTGCGAGATGATTAAATCCAAACTCACAAGCGGTAATAGTGTATTCTCACATATGATACTGTAGATGTGATTAAATCTACTATTTCACATAAACCGTAGACGTCTTTAAATCCACACTCTCACTTGGTTATAGCAAAGGGGTGACTATCAACATTCTCACACAGTAATACAGTAGAAGTGATTTAATCCAAACTATCATACATTTATACCGTAGAGGTTCTGCCATCCAGAATCTCACATGTTGATAGAGTAGTGGAAATGAAATCCTCATTCTCACACCATGATACGATAGAGGTGATTCAATCCAAATTTATGATCCACAGTCATATTGTAGAGGTGTTTCGTAGATCTCTAATGAGGTCAGTCATTAAACATCTGTCACAGTTTATACAGTAGAAGTGAGTCTAGTCAGGAATAAGTCTTCCATATGTCACAGTTTATACAGTAGAAGTAAGTCTAGTCAGGAATAAGTCAACCATACGTCACAGTTTATACAGTAGAAGTGAGTCTAGTCAGGAATAAGTCAAGCATACGTCACAATTTATACATTTGAAATGAACTAGTCTCGAACAAGCTGACTATCTGGCAAGGTTTATACAGTAGAAGCGAGTCTAGTCAGGAATAAGTCCACCATATGTCACCGTTTATACAGTAGAAGTGAGTCTAGTCAGGAATAAGTCCCCCGTATGTCACAGTTTATACAGTATAGGTGGGTCTAGTCAGGAATAAGTCCAACATATGTCACAGTTTATACAGGAGAAGTGAGTCTAGTCAGGAATAAGTCAAGCATACGTCACAATTTATACATTTGAAATGAACTAGTCTGGAACAAGCTGACTATCTGGCATGGTTTATACAGTAGAAGTGGGTCTCGTCAGGAATAAGTCCACCATATGCCACAGTTTATACAGTAGAAGAGTGAGTCTAGTCAGGAACAAACCTCATCATATGTCGTAGTCTAGACAGTAGAATTGATTTTAGTAAGGAATAAGTCGACTATCTGTCACAGTTTATGAAGTAGAAGTGAGTCTAGTCCGGAATAAGTCCACCATATGCCACAGTTTATACAGTAGAAATAAGGCTAGTCAGAAATAAGTCAACCATACGTCCCAGTTTATACAGTAGAAGTTAGTCTAGTCAGGAAAAAGTCCACTATCTGTCACAGTTTATGAAGTAGAAGTGAGTCTAGTCCGGCATAAGTCGAGCATACGTCACAGTTTATACAATAGAAGTGAGTGTAGTCAGGAATAAATCAACCATACGTCAGAGTTTATACAGAAAAAGTGAATCTAAACAGGAATAAGTCCACCATATGGCACAGTTTATACAGTAAAAGTAAGTCTAGTCAGAAATAAGTCAACCATACGTCAAAGTTTTCACAGTAGAAGTGGGTCTAGTCAGGAATAAGTCCCCCGTATGTCACAGTTTATACAGTAGAAGTTAGTCTAGTCAGGAATAAGTCTTCCATATGTCACAGTTTATACGGTAGAAGTGAGTCTAGTCAGGATAAGGCCATCATATGTCACAGTTTATAAAGTAAAAGTAAGTCTAGTCAGAAATAAGTCAACCATACGTCCCAGTTTATACAGTAGAAGTGGGTCTAGTCAGGAATAAGTCAACCATATGTTACAGTTTATACAGTAGAAGGGATTCTAGTCAGGAATAAGTCCGCCATATGTCACAGTTTATAAAGTAAAAGTAAGTCTAGTCAGAAATAAGTCCACCATAAGTCACCGTTTATACAGTAAAAGTGAATCTAGTCAAGAATAAGGTCACCATATGTCACAGTTTATAAAGTAAAAGTAAGTCTAGTCAGAAATAAGTCAACCATACGTCAGAGTTTATACAGAAAAAGTGAATCTAAACAGGAATAAGTCCACCATATATCACAGTTTATACAGTAGAGGTGGGTCTAGTCAGGAACAATTCGACCATCTATCACAGTTTATACAGGAGAAGTAAGTCTAGTCAGAAATAAGTCCACCATAAGTCACCGTTTATACAGTAAAAGTGAATCTAGTCAAGAATAAGGTCACCATATGTCACAGTTTAAAAAGTAGAAGTAAGTCTAGTCAGGAATAAGTCCCCCGTATGTCACAGTTTATACAGGAGAAGTAAGTCTAGTCAGAAATAAGTCCACCATAAGTCACCGTTTATACAGTAAAAGTGAATCTAAACAGGAATAAGTCCACCATATGCCACAGTTTATACAGTAGAAGCGAGTCTAGTCAGAAATAAGTCAACCATACGTCCCAGTTTATACAGTAGAAGTAAGGCTAGTCAGAAATAAGTCAACCATACGTCATAGTTTATACAGTAGAAGTGGGTCTAGTCAGGAATAAGTCACCATATGTCACAGTTTATACAGGAGAAGTGAGTCTAGTCAGGAAAACGTCCACCAATGTCACAGTTTATACAGTAGACTTGAGTCTAGTCAGACATAGGCCCGCCACCTGTCACAGTTAATACAGGAGACGTGGGTCTAGTCAGACATAGGCCCCCCACCTGTCACAGTTAATACAGTAGAAGTGGGTCTCGTCAGGAATAAGTCCACCATATATCACAGTTTATACAGTAGATGTGAGTCTAGTCAGGAATAATTCAAGCATACGTCACAGTTTTTACAGTAAAAGTGAGTCTATTCAGGAATAAGTCCCCCATATGTCACAGTTTATACGGTAGAAGTGAGTCTAGTCACGAATAAGTCAAGCATACGTCACAGTTTATACAGAAGAAGTGAGTCTAGTCAGGAAAAAGTCGACTATCTGTCACAGTTTATACAGTAAAAGTGGGTCTAACCAGGATAAGGCCATCATTTATACAGAAGAAGTGAGTCTAGTCAGGATAAGGCCATCATATGTCACAGTTTATAAAGTAAAAGTAAGTCTAGTCAGAAATAAGTCAACCATACGTCAAAGTTTTCACAGTAGAAGTGGGTCTAGTCAGACATAGGCCCACCATCTGTCACAGTTCATACAGTAGACGTGAGCCTAGTCAGACATAGGCCCGCCACCTGTCACAGTTAATACAGGAGACGTGGGTCTAGTCAGACATAGGCCCCCCCCCTGTCACAGTTAATACAGTAGCCGTGGGTCTAGTCAGACATAGGCCCGCCACCTGTCACAGTTAATACAGGAGACGTGGGTCTAGTCAGACATAGGCCCGCCCCCTGTCACAGTTAATACAGTAGAAGTGGGTCTAGTCAGACATAGGCCCGCCCCCTGTCACAGTTAATACAGGAGACGTGGGTCTAGTCAGACATAGGCCCCCCACCTGTCACAGTTAATACAGGAGACGTGGGTCTAGTCAGACATAGGCCCCCCCCCTGTCACAGTTAATACAGTAGCCGTGGGTCTAGTCAGACATAGGCCCCCCCCCTGTCACAGTTAATACAGTAGCCGTGGGTCTAGTCAGACATAGGCCCGCCCCCTGTCACAGTTAATACAGGAGACGTGGGTCTAGTCAGACATAGGCCCCCCACCTGTCACAGTTAATACAGTAGACATGGGTCTAGTCAGACATAGGCCCCCCCCCTGTCACAGTTAATACAGGAGACGTGGGTCTAGTCAGACATAGGCCCCCCCCCTGTCACAGTTAATACAGTAGAAGTGAGTCTCGTCAGGAATACGTCCACCATATGTCACAGTTTATACCGTAGAAGTGTGTCTAGTCAGGAATAAGCATACCATCTGTCACAGTTCATACAGTATACGTGAGTCTAGTCAGACATAGGCCCACCGCCTGTCACAGTTAATACAGTAGCCGTGGGTCTAGTCAGACATAGGCCCATCACCTGTCACAGTTAATACAGGAGACGTGGGTCTAGTCAGACATAGGCCCCCCCCCTGTCACAGTTAATACAGGAGACGTGGGTCTAGTCAGACATAGGCCCTCCACCTGTCACAGTTAATACAGTAGAAGTGGGTCTAGTCAGGAATAAGTCAAGCATACGTCACAGTTTTTACATTTGAAGTGAATTTAGTCTGAAACAACCCGACTATCTGGCACGGTTTATACAGTAGAAGTGAGTCTAGTCAGGAAAACGTCCACCATATGTCACAGTTTATACAGTAGAAGTGAGTCTAGTCAGGAATAAGTCCACCATATGTCGTAGTTTATACAGTAGAAGTGAGTCTAGTCAGGAATAAGTCAAGCATACGTCACAGTTTATACATTTGAA